>NC_056729.1:1109172821-1109307821 GCF_019279795.1 Protopterus annectens | reverse complement strand
AAGAAGTAATGGTAGCACATGCATAGATTTGGAGCACTGCTGAGAGGTTATCAACTTATTTATTGATTTAAAATTTTGTGAACAAGAAAGCAGTCTTCGGGAGGCAAAGGATCTTGATTTCTTGTTTAGCTGTGGGAGAATACAACAGGAAGAGCAAATGCATATTGCTTGGTGTAATTTGCACAGCAGTAGTACACTGTACTAAATAAACACTGGAGGTAAAGCTACAAAGACAGCTTGCAAAGAGCAATACACATTCAGGGCTGAATTCCAAAACAGTTTACTCTCAAGGCAAGTTTCTTTCCTAAGTTTACAGTTCTCTCTGTCATTCACAATTCTAGTACAAGGCTTGTGGGCCCATCTAAGCAAAGTGTGTGTGTGTGTGTGTGTGTGTGTGTGTGTGTGTGTGTGTGTGTGTGTGTGTGTGTGTGTGTGTATATATATATATATATATATATATATATATATATATATATATATATACCTGTCTCCATAGGGGTTCCCCAAGGATCCATCCTTGGACCCCTACTCTTCTCTGTTTTCACAAATAATCTAGCCTCTGCCACCACACATGGCACACTCATACAATACGCAGATGACTCGACCATCATCTGCTCAGCCCAGTCCCTACCTAAACTGCAAAAAGTCACACAGGAAGCCTTTTCCTCTGTTGAAACTTGGTTATCCGATGCCCAATTATTACTCAACTCAAACAAAACTAAACTACTCATCTTCCAACCCACCAAACATACTCAAAACAACTCTCACTTTAACATCACAGCAAAAGACAACACCACTATATACCCAACTGAACACACCAAATTGCTAGGAGTGGAAATAGACAATAAACTAAAATTTGACATTCACATATCCATGACCATAAAAAAAGTCCACAAAAAACTAAGAACATTATACAGAAATAAGCATCTTCTCACCAAAGCAGCAAAGATTTCAATAGCAAATTCCCACCTTATCTCCACCCTACTTTATGCCTCTCCAATATATACCAACCTAAGGCAATGCGATCTAAACAAGCTAGAGACCTGCTACAACAAAATTGCCAAATTCGCCACAGGGACATCCTACCGTAGTCACCACTGTCTCTCACTTGCTGAACTGGGCTGGCTTGAACACCCTCACCTCCTTCAGTGGTATCAACTCTCACTCGCCCACAAGCTAGTAAACCATCCACTAAATGTCTCATCCCTCCAGAATCTACTCCAACCCTATCACACCACCAGACCACTAAGATCCAGCAACAAAAATCACTTGCAGATCACTAAAACAAATAACTCTGCTGGTGAAGCACTATTCTCTTGCACCATATCCAAATTATGGAACTCCCTCCCACCCACAATTACCTCCGTACCATCATGCACCCACTTCAAAACGTTACTAAAAACGCACCTAAAAACGCACCTAAAAACATGCTGGCTATGCCCTTGCAACTCCCACTCTAATATCACCCACCCCATCCAACCACTACCTTTCTTTCCACTCCACTAACTACCTTGATTATAGCAAGCTCAGATGCTCATAAGCCTAGTACTTATACAGCAGGAACTTCTTATTTTAACATTTGTTAATGTCTGTTATGTACTTCACAGATAAAGATTCTAGTTGTCTACTGATGTACTATGTTCTTCATCTGTAAATATGTTGTAAGTAATTGCTATGTAAATTGTTAATCGCTATGTAATCCAATGTAACTACTGTCTGTTTATTTTAACTGTGGAGCTTTTCTCCCCGGGCCTCTGCTGAAAATGGACCTACGTCCAGTCGGACACTCCCGGTCAACAAATATAAATAAATAAATATACACAAACACACACGTCTGTCACTGCCTTCAACCTGCAACTTACTGCATTAAATCTTTTGATGTTATGTAGTCCAATCTCGCCTACATTCTTACCCGTGTGTTCGGAACCGAACCTCTGCTCCGACTCGGCCATACTCTAGCTCGAAGTCTTCAGTTGGCTCGTGGCTAAGCGGTATCCCATGCTGCAATGCGCCTATCCCCCAGATCTCGTTTGCCACTCGTACAGCTTGGACGTGGTCACGCTCTTGGCCATGGCTAAGTACTATTTTTCTACTATTTGTTCGATTTAGTAGCTACAAAAGCTATTTTAATAGCTAGTGTGTGTGTTTTTACTTCTAACGGTTTAATTGAACTTTTCTGATATCCTGTTTCCCTTGGTGTTTATGGGCTAGGCCTGTTTCAGTTAGAGGACCTAGTCCTCCCCTGTTTTTTTTCTGTTGTTCTTGTTCTTGTTGTGTAGCAGGTTAATCCCCCTTGTCAGCAGGTTCCTTGTGGTGTGACTGTTGTTCCCCTGTTTTTTCCTGGGCTAGGCCCATTTAACTTAGAGGACCTAGTCCTCCCTGTGGTTACCTTGTGGTTTCTAGGCCGTTTGAGTTAGAGGCTCTAGTTTCCCACGCTTCTTTGATTCCTGTGGTGAAGGTGCCCCTACCGTTTTCCCCTGTGTGTGTGTGTGTGTTCTTGTATTAACATGTCTAAGGAGTCTAAAGAGCACAGGCCTTCGGGCTTCAAAAAGTGTGTTAAGTGTAACAACAAGATGTCTTTGATGGATGGGCACTCTGTGTGCGTGTATTGCTTGGGGGCTGTTCATTTACAGGAATCCTGCTTGTTCTGTCACACTTTCACCCCCCGCGTGCTGCAAGAGAGGAGGAACAAGCTAATAGGTTTGTAGGTTGATAGGTTAGTACTAAGCTAACTGCCCTTGCGAGCCATTTTAAGTCTAGCCAATTATCCCTTGTGAGACTCAAACCCTGCACCTTGTGTTTGTAAGGCAAACACCTTAGCCATTAGGCCACCCTCCCAACCCTTGATATTAAGGGGATTGCTGAAACCTTCCTTTGAAGAGGATTTGGAAAGATCTTCCAGTTCCAAGTCTTCTCCTTCCAAATCAGACAAGAAGATGGACAAAAAATCATCTAAGAAATGCTCTCCAGCTCCGTCAGTCTCCTCGGAGCCGCCGGAGAAAATTATTAAAACTACAATTGCTTCTTTGGCTCCACTGGCTTCGCCAACAGAAGAGAGTACTTCGATGATGTCTACATCAGCTCCAGGTTTATTGGAGCTGGTGACAGACTTGTCAGTTAGGAACCAGTCTCCAGTTTTATGACCGGTTTCTCCGACTCATAGGTCTCCCTCTATAGGGAGATCCAGATCCCCGACCATGTCCTCTAGGTTCTCCGGGACACCTGCCAATGTCGATAGAGTGATGAAGAAACTGCTCCAGTCATTGGTGCTGGCTAAATTGCTTTTGGCTCCGGAGACCATCCTCCCTTTCATCTTTGTTCCTCCTCCAGACCTTTCTTCGGAGCCAGAGCTGTTGGTTCCATCTGATGCCTCGAGATCAGCTCCAGTAGCCCCTTCTGGCATCTCTGCTCCAATCTCCACTCCAACCCCATCAGCGCCGTCCACGGGGTCCAGAATTCATAGCTCGCCGGTCGGAGCCGAGAGGGAGGTATCGGGTCGATCTTCTTCAGCTCTGAGCCTTCCTCTCAGCGCTTCGGCTCAGGTGAGCATGGACCCGACATTGGCTTCGGACCTTATTTCCTCAGCTCTGAGGCTGTCTTCTGTGGTTAGTCGACCTTCGGAGCCGGGGGAATCAGCTTTCGAGGTCATGAGGAGTATGCTGGCCAAGTCGTCAGCTGCATCTTACGGTACCGACATTCTTCCCCCTCCAGCACCGATATCAGTTTCAGATCACCCTCTATCTAGGGACAGCAGAGGCCTAAGGCCTCAGGATACCTCCATGAGTGGTCCCCAGCTTTCTGAGGCCTCCCCGGGTTTTTTAACCGAGGAGCCACCCAGAAAGAGAGTGTGCAAGAGGAAGCACATTGACTCCCAAGATGAGTCCCTCACATCTGACACCGACCTCGAGGAGTCATAGGGGTCCCCTAAGTCGTCTTCTGACGATATCTCTTTCAGATATCTTAGAAATACTGAGACAGAGAGGCAACTGGCCATCCAAAGCCCCTTCTGAGGAGGAGTCGGTGTTCCTGAAGGCCTTTGGGTCCCAACCCTCTGCCTCTTTGGTTTTTCCCCCATTCGACGAGCTCCTGGACCTCGTTTGTCAAAAGGTGTGGGAAACTCCGGACACTGTGGAACTGGCCCCTAGAAGACCCAACAAGTTTTTGTCCGCTCCCCCTGATAGAGAATTTCTTACAAAAGGCGTTCCAGTAGATGCCATGGTGGTGGCAGCAGCCATCAAGAAGGAACTTGCAGAAACTTAATCTACCATCCATCCCCCTAACAAGGAGGCCAGGGCTATGGATAGGTATGGGAAGCATGTGTTCTCTTCAGCGGCCTTTACATTGTGGTCGCTGAACTACTTATCGCATTTTACACGGCTCCAAAGATATCTCCTAAAGGAGTTGGGAGATTCTCTACAGGGTAACGTTTCTGATGCTGTGGCTCAGAAAGTCAGTGCTCAGATGTCTACCCAAAATTCTATTACCAACTCCTCCATGAGGCTGATCTCGTACGCAGCCGATGGAGCGAGCAGGGCTGTCGGTTCCGGAGTCCCTCTTAGGAGACACTCCTGGATGTGCCTGTGCAACTTCACGGTCTTCAAGTCTACCTTCACCAATGCACCCTTTGACGGTTCATCCTTATTTGGAACCAAGGTGAAGGATACTCTCACTAGGTTTGAGCAGGAAGGAAAAACCCTGTCTGCTGTGGGAGTCCATTTTTCCATGCCTTCTAGACCTTATCCCAAGTGCCAGAAAGGTGGAAAAATGTGGTTCAGAAAATCGCAGAGGTTTTTTCACGATGCACAGAGTGATTTCCCCTCCAGAGGCAGAGGAGGGGTGGAAATTCAGGTAGACGCCACCCTAGAGGCAGAGGAGGCCCGTGTAACCAGGGGGACCATGATTCCTTTCATGGCTCTCCCTACCAGCGCTCCTGAGAGGCGACCCGACTGTGCGTCTCTGGAACCAGTCGGGGGTTGCTTTTCTGTATAGCCAGAAGCCTGGCGAGACATCACTCAAGACGAGTGGGTATTAGAGATAATCTCCAGAGGTTATATTCCCTTTCTTTCATCTCCCTCTCCAAGCAAAAGAATCCCAGATGTCCCACCCAGTCAAAGGGATTCCACAACCTTAGAAATTCAAAAGATGCTGTTAAAAGGAGCCATCCAGCCCATCCCCTCAGACCAAGTAGGATTAGGGACTTACTACAGATTATTTTTGGTGCCGAAAAGAACAGGGGACCTGAGACCCATTTTGTATCTCAGCCGTTTGAACCTTCATGTAGAGAAGTCCAAGTTCCACATGGTCACGTTACAGTCAATTCTCCTGTTATTAGGGAAAGATGTGTGGATGTGCTCCATCGACCTCAAGGATGCTTACTACCATATAAAAATGGACAGGACATCCAGAAGTCACCTACGCTTCCAGCTGGGAGCCATTCATTTTCAGTTTTGCGCCCTGCCCTTTGGTCTCACCACAGCCCCTAGGGTGTTCACCAAATGCATGGTAGTGGTAACGGCTCACTTGAGACATCTGGGATTCCAAGTGTTTCCGTACCTGGACGACTGGCTCCTGTCTGCCACCAACAGGCATCTATTACTACAGACCAGGGATGCCACTATTGCACTGTGCCAAAGTCTGGGAATCACCTTGAATTGGGAAAAGTCTGCATTGTTGCCCTCGCAGCATGTTACCTTTATCGGAGCTGAATTAGACACAGTGCTCATGAGGGTTTTCCTGCCAGAAGAGAGAATTCAGGTTTTACAGCAGCAAGTCTATGCTCTACTACCACTGAAGAAGGTCAAGGCAAAAGTGGTCCTCAAGTTGTTAGGGACCATGGCTGCCACGATTATGCTAGTCCCTCTTGTAAGACTTCACATGAGGCTTCTTCAGTGGCTACTTTTTGCACAATGGTCTCTTCAGCACCTTCTACTCTCCCACCTTATTGCAATAACCAACAGGTGCAAGCAGGATCTGCGCTGATGGCTTCAGACCAGCAATCTCAACACGGGTATGCCTTTCGTTCTTCCTTCTCCGATTGCCACTGTGACCATGGATGCCTCCCAGATTGGGGGGGGCAATATCTCGGCAGGACTATCCAAGGCACGTGGCAGGAACACGAGATCCATTTGCATATCAACGTCTTAGAGATGAGAGCAGTGCTATTAGCGTTGCAAACACTTCAAAGCTTTCTTCCTCATGGGATGATTGCAATCCACTCAGACAACATGTCAGTGGTCTAGTATCTGAACAAACAGGGAGGAACCAGGTCGTATCTCCTTTGCAGAGAGGCTGTTTGAGTGTGGCAGTGGGAAGTATCTTCCCAGTGCTTTCTAGTGGCAACGCACATTCTGGGGAAGTCCAACGTGATTGCTGACAGGCTGAGCAGAGCTATTCTGATGCCTCATGAGTGGTCCCTGAATGAAAAAGTGGCGGAACGGATTTTCCACAGATGGGGTCAGCCTTGCTGCAATCTATTTGCCAGCCCCATCAATGCCAAATGCAGCAGTTACTTCACCCTTATTCCCCGGAGGGGGAAGCACCCAGCGATGCTCTAGTTCACGATTGGCTCTCCAGTCTTCTCTATGCCTTCCCTCCAATTCCCCTGATAACGAAGGTTATTCAGAAAGCACAGTCTTTGGGAAGCAAAATGATACTGATTGCTCCACACTGGCCTCGTCAGATCTGGTTTCTTTTTCTTCACCCCTATCTAATGGACAAGCTGTGGATTCTGGACCCAGAGCCAGATCTGTTGACTCATATGTCAGGGCAGTTCCACCCCTCCATCCAGACCCTCAGGTTGACAGCATGGCTGCTCCAATTCCGTCCCTAGTCAGGCTTCATGATTTTTCACTGGAGGTGGTTCATATTCTGTCTTCCTCCCACAAGCCTACTACTAAGAAGATTTATTTCAGTAAGTGGAAGAGATTCTCCATTTGGGCTCATGAAAGACAGATTGATCCCTATACATCTCCCATCTCATCAGTTTTAGAGTTTCTATCTCAACTGTTTAGCCAGGGATCAGCTGTGGCAACTATCAAAGCGCAGTTGGCAGTCATTTCTACTTTTCATGTTGCTAATGAACCCAATCTAATGGTGCACAGACTTTGTAGGGCTTTTCTCAAAGGGACTATGCTACTTCGACCTCTGATCTTTGATCCTGTTATGCCATGGGACCTTAGTTTTGTGCTACAGCAGCTTACCTCACCTCCTTTTGAGCCCGCGGCAACCTGTGACATTAAATTTTTGTCTTGGAAGATAGTCTTTTTTTATTGCCATCACTTCGGCTAGGCGGGTCTCTGAACTCCAGGCTTTATCGGTTCGGCCCCCTTACTTGGTATTTCACAAGGATAGGGTTTTGCTAAGACCTAATCCTTCCTTTATGCCTAAGGTTGCTTCAATGGTCATTCTCAACCAGTCTGTTGAGCTGCCTGTGTTTTTCCCTGAATTCTCTAACAAGGCAGAATTTAAGTTTTATCAGCTGCCTACAGACAATTACGTTTCTATTTACATAGAACAAAAGATTTTAGGAAATTTGATCAACTCTTTGTCTCATTTTCAGACAATAGACTAGGGACTTCAGTTTCCAAAGTAACTGTCCAGATGGATTTCTAGCTGCATTTCCTTCATCTATTCTTCAGATGGCAAGGAATTACCCTTTAAGGTAAAGGCTCACTCTACGCGTTCGGTGTCTACTTCTACTGCCTTTCAGGCTAGGATGTCTATGGATGATATTTGTGCTGCAGCTACTTGGGCATCTCCTCACACCTTTATTAATCATTACAAATTGGATCTGGTATCAAGGGGCAGATCCTCATTTGGTTCCACAGTGCTCAGGAGTATTTTCCAGTGAGCCGCCCAAGGTCTAGGTGCTAGGGACGCTGTCCCACGGGTAAGAATGTAGGCGAGATTGGACTACATAACATCAAGAAGTTATGTACTCACCATAACGTTCGATGTATGTAGTCCATCTTGCCTTACATTCTTACTAACTCACCCACCTACCCCACCTTGGAGGACCTAGAGGTCGAGTCTCTGGTTTCAGCACTCCTTCTTGATATGTTGAGTTTGTTCTTCCTCTCAATGTGTTTGTGTGTGTGTGTGTGTGTGTGTGTGTGTGTGTGTGTGTGTGTGTGTGTGAGCTTGCAGCAAACAAGATCTGGGGGATAGGCGCATTGCAACATGGGATACCTCTTAGCCACGAGCCAATTGAAGACTTCGAGCTAGAGGATGGCTCCGAACCCACGGGTGAGAATGTGAGGCGAGATGGATTACATACATAGAATGTTATGGTGAGTACATAACTTCTTGTTTCACTACAACTTCTTTTAAGCCCTGTATCATGGAATACCTACTGAACTAAATATTGAAGTGACAAGCTTTATATATCTGAACGTATAACCTATTAATATGCATACTGTTATTAGTACTAGGCTACTGTGTATAATGTCCATATTTGTTAATCTTGGAATCCTATATTGTGCTGTAAGTGTTCCTTTGTATCTAAATGTTTCAAAGACTTGTATTATTCTGTTGCTGTACTACTGTATTATAAATCACTGTTTTTGTGGTGTTTTTCTCCCTGGGCCTCTACTGAAAATGGGCTTATCTTGGCCCAGTGGACCTTCCCGATAACAAATGCAAATAAATAATAAACATATACATACATACATGCGAGGTTACCTGCCAGCCTTCATGGGCTATGTCTTACTCCTGATTTTAAAGGGATCAGTATTGTAGCTGCCTCAAATACTAGGGCTAGTATAAACTAGATGGACAACACCTGTAAAGTAAAACATTCTCTGTACAGGTCTCACAAATGTGTAACTTCCTTAACATTCTGACAAACAAAATCAGGTTGTGTGCTTTGTGTGTGTGTGTGTGTGTGCGTGCGTGCTTTAAAACAAACAAACATTCTGTGCTGCTAGTTGCTTATATACCAATACTTTTTTACTAGTCTTGATTGAGTTTGCATGCAGAGTCCTAGTGCACATGTACAATACAGATTGACCAGCACTAGCTTGGACTGGTCAATCCACTTCCCTCCCTTCCCACCCCCACTTCCTCATCCATCTCTTGTATCATTATGTTTATACTGCTGCTTATATACTCCATTTGTCTTAAAGAAATATCACCCATTTTTCCTTATACTTACTGCCAGCTATAGTACATAATTCAAATCACAGTCAAGCTTCCATTACTCTGTCTGTTTTCTTTAAACAGCATATGAAAATGCAGTCGCTGCAAGTATTAAAAAATAATAGGTAAGCTGGATTGTTCAATGCCCAATTCAGATTTTCTTCAGTCCCCTGTAATTGTCTGGTATTTTAATGTTAAACCATATGCTATTCTACTAACTAGGTAATACAATCAGATGATCTTCCATATCACTGTTGCAGTATTCTTTAATAAAGGGATTCCCTGCCTAGGGTAGCCCAGTGTCCAGCCGTTGTACCAAATCCTTAAAAATTTAAGTACGTTGTAAATCACACTTGTGCTTCCCACTCATGGCTTAGGACATACCTGCCTTAGAACTTCTTTGACTCCAGTCCAAATGTCATCTTCAGTTGTCGATCTGAACGCTTCTTAGTTTGTGTTGGTGTGGTACATCAGCTAGCGGGGGGGGTATGTGTCCAAATGGAAGAGATTTTCTTTCTGGTACCCTTGCTGGTAACCAGGATATACTCTCTGGGAGAATCTTCTGGTTGTCTCTTATTTGTGTAAAATGCTCCATGCTGGGTTGACCTATTCTTCAGTTAAAGCTCTCCTTTCACCTATCACTGCTTTTATACCCTTATCTCCTTCCCTGGCCTCTAGGTTGAGATCAAACAATTACTTAAGGTGCCCTTCATATTAGGCCGCCCCAGCATGCCTATTCCTTTTTCCTGGGGCCTTATTTTGTTCTTCAAAAATTAATCAAGCTCCTTTTAAGCCTGTGGCTTCATCTTCCTTTTGCAGCATTGTATGTGGAAGACTGTTCTTTTGGCATCTTACCTCAGCTAAGAGGGTGTCTGATCTTCAGGCCCTTATGGCAGTTCCATCCCCTCTCTGTTTTTCAAAGGGACAGAGTGCCTCTTCATTTTTTTAATCCCTCCTTTATACCCAAGTTGGTTAATCAGTCTATTAACTTGCCCACATTTTTTTCTTTTCTTTTCTGCAGTCTAGTAGTGAGAAGGTTCTTCACACCTTGGATTTGCATAGACAACTCAGATATTATTTAGATAAGAATAAAGCCATTTAAAAGTCAGAGCAGCTTTTTATTTATTTTCATCTAGATTTTTAGATTCAGGTGTTTCTAAGCAAACCATTTCTTCTTGGATCTCTAAGGCCATTTCTTTTTGTTACTCCTTTCTTGGGAGATACATTTCTGCCTCTGTAAAGCCTCATTCTACCAGGGCTTTGGCTTCCTCTGGTGCTTTTTTTAAAGGATTGGATACCAGTTCCATCCTTAAAGTTACAACCTGGTCTTCTGCCTAAACCTTTACTAAGCATTCCAAATTAAATGCTGATTCCAGTGCAAGAGTTGGTTTTGCCAGGGCTATCTTGCATGGGTTTCCTGAGGGCTGAGCTGGGCCTTCCTCCTCCCAAATTTCCTCTTGATCTTTTGTAGTCTGCTTTTAGTAAAGAATACTGCAACAGCGATATGGAAGGACATGGTGCAGTTGTTTAAAATCTTACCATAACAGTAGATGTCTTTGCTTCACTGTTGCAGTATTCGCTCGCCACACCTTTTCTCTTCTTCTTCATTTCATCCTTCTGGATGCACATGTTCCTCCTTTTCTGCTTGGACTGTTGTGCCTTCTAGGGCTTTTCAGTTCTGAGGTATGTATTTCTGCACATCACCTTTATGCCGTACTCTGTCAGCGGGGAACATACGTGTAACGTTCTTAAAATCCTAAGGCCTTGGTATACTGGCCGGAATGTGGGCCACCCTAGGCAGAGAATAACTGTAGTAATGAATACTGCAACAGTGAAAAGGACATTTAATGTTACAGTAGGATTTTACACAACTGTACTTTATCCATTACTATAATTTGTAAATACTCCCCATTAAAAAATATCTGGAAATCTCAAAAAATGTATTGCCATCTTGATTTTTACTGCAGGTCTACTTTCAGGAGTCATTCTATTAAATCATTAGACCTGCTTCCTACAGTACTAACCCTAAGGATTCATTCATTGTATCATTGAAACTTAAGTCGTATAACATATGGATGCAATTAGAAACTTTTGTCTCTCACTATAATCCTAATGTGATTGCAGTTTCTGAAACCTGAGTAAACGATTCCTTCTAGTTGCCCTGTACTCTCTTTCAAGCTGTACCTCTTTTGCTGATAATAGACTGTTGTCTAGAGATGGTGGTAGTGTCACCACCACAGTGAGGAAAGATTAGAATCTATGTCTTAAATGAATTGCCAAAAGTAACAGCACCCACTGACTACAAACCCATCCGAACACCACTACAGTTGTTGCTTGGCAGTCGTAATAAACTTTATATAGCTTCTGTCTACATACCCTGTCTTGTCACGATACCTGCTTTAGAAAGAATATTACTAGAAATTGTTTCTTTTACAAATGATGATAAACTGTTGATCTGTGGTGATCTCAGCCTCAAATAGAATTCCTCTCTGCCTCTGATTTACAAGATTATTTAATCATCTGAATTTATCCCAACCGGTGAAGGAGTGTACTAGTATATTTAACGTATTCACCAAATCCTTCTCTCATTCATGTGTTTATTTCAAGCATCTCTAATAGGCTGTTACATTTAGATTTCCATCCTAATGAACTTAGTGATCACTTCTCCATTTTATCCTGTGGGTTATTCATAACTCCTAAATCTCATTTTACTATTGAAACTTTCCTACTACTTAACTTATTTTATTTTACTATTTTTTTCCTTTGTTTACCAGGTTAGTCCCACTAGGCTAATAGTCTTTTTTCAAGACAGACCCGAGGTGGTATTTATACTACTAGGGTAAATTTGGCCAGGGCATCCAGGAACTTCCCATTGTTGTGAGTGGGAACCATTTTGGAGAAGCACTTCATGTTTCCATTCTAGGTGCAGTAGAGGCCAGGAGAAACAGGGAGGCAGATGGAGAGAGAAGGAGATGGAGTAATGAAAGAAATGAAGTCAAAAGCAAATATCAAGACCAGAGAATGTGTGCAGCATTGTGAGGAAATGTTTCAGAGAAATCTGTTTGATGGAGATGAGTCAGCAAATGACAGATGCATAATTACAAACCTGCATTTGGGAGGGCTACGGGATGATTTACTTAAAGAAATGGAGTTGCAGAGTGAGCCAGAAAATGAAGGAGACGTTTCCTGGGGGAATATTATGGGAAAATACAAAAGGAGGATGCAGAGACAGTCCTGAAGAATAGTGGTGAGATGGCAAAGAAAATATGCAGAGAGAGTAAAAAGGCAAAAGAGGAGAAGCAGAAAAGAAGGCAGAAGAAAATGAAAAGAGAAGTGTGTGGTAATGATTCCAAGTAAAGAAGACAAAGAAATGGACAGGTATGAAGTGTGGGACAATTTAATAGTTCCTTTGGGTGTAAAAGCACAAGAGGTAAGAGCATGCATTCTTATTAACAATGAGACATTTTGTGAGACATTTTGTGACATTCTATTTGAGACTGCTTTTTCAATAGAAAATTTTCTTGGAGAGTATGTAAAAAAGAAAGACTTCAACCCATGGATTCTTTGTGATAAAAGCATTTAACAGGGAAACAAAAAAAGAAGGTTCATGTACAATTTTGAACAGAGGTGGAAATAGAGACTTTGAAAGGACATTTAAAATATTTATATAAAGAAATACTAGGCATTGCAAAACTTTATGATGTTTTACAGACTGGTGGCAAGGATTGTAATATTGTGTTAAAAATAGAAAGAGATAAAATATACATATACCAAGCATGATAAATGTGGAGGGGAATAGGGGTATTCTGAAATACTGGGGACAACCCAAAACATGTTTTTTTGTGGAAAATAACGATATTTGATAAGTAATTGTGACAAAATAAAATGTTATATTTATGAGCAAATGGGACATGATGCAAAATCTGTGAATTGAAATGTTATAAATGTAATAAAATTGGACATTTATGCTATGGATTGTAAAAAATGAAAATAGGAAAAAGAGAAGACAATCAGCAATGAGAAGAAATTATAGTAGTAGTAGAAACAGAAATAAAATTTGATGAGAAAAATTAATAGAGAACATAAAAGAAGCTTCTGAAGTAAGTAATGAAGACATAAAACTGCTAGGTAGTCAAATGGGAAAAAATAATTCTATTGGTAAAAGTGTAAAATCCAGAAAAATAAAAATTAAAGGGATAAGTGCAAAAGAAAAAAAGAATATATATAGCTAAAGATTGGACCTTGGCATAATGGTTAAGGTGTTTGACTCACAGACGCAAAGTACAGTGTTTGATTCTCACCTTTGGAAAGGAAATTGTTTAGGCTTAGAATGGCCTATTAAGAAAGCTAGCCTAGTTGTTTGTCTTTTCGGCTTTTCCCGGTTAAAACTTATGAAACCTTGAATCCAAGGAAAAGAGAAAATGAAAATTGTAGTGCTTTTTGTAAACGTGAATAGTAGTAAGAATAGAATATAGTAAAAAGAAGAATAGGAATTTTAGAGTGGTGTAATATATGTGATGTAGATGTAATTATATTAGAAGTCACACGATTTTTAACAAATGAAAGATTAAAAAACAGAGAAAATATTGGGGGAAAGATAATCTGGAATTTGGGAAATGAGAGATGTACTGGAAGAGCAATATTCTGTAGAAATACAGTAAAGATATTAGATGCAACTTTTTTCTTTTAACAAGAAGCATCTTTATTAAATGATCACTTATGACATAGGCAATCATACATTTATATAAATGAGAACAAGCCATATTGACAGTCTTATTTGCGAGTATTTTACATCACAGACCGTATTAACATAATTTTAGTTGCAAAAATTATACATCACTTATGATAATCTACATAGTCATTGCCAGCCAAACATAGCTCATTCAAATCTTGCCTTCTTTTAAACATCATTCCTCCCCTGTATGTATAGTTCCCACAGTTCAAATTTTTTTCTGTGTAATTTACTCCTACCCTGCTCTAAAGATCTCATTTCTAGTTGTTTTCTCTCTGCTACTATTATTCACTACTTCTAGTTCAGTTGGTTTAGACTTTGATTCATTTTCTAGTAATTGCTTTTTTGGCAGCCACCATGATTAGACTCGGCAAGGCCTTACTATGTTTAGGCAATTGCGATTCTGTATCATAGCTCAGAAAAGTAATTTCCCTAGTTACACTAATTTGCTCAGCCAGTATCTCTGATAGAATAGTCTGCAGGGAATCACTATGTTCCCAGAAAATATGTTCCCTGCACCCACTCTTTCTTAATACAGTATGCAGACAATTCCACAATTATTAACACCTCTGACAATATACAAAATCTCCACACTGTCACTTGACAATTCCTACACCTAGTAGAACAATGGCTTGACTGAAAACAATCTGCTTATCAACTCCAAAAAGACCAAGCTTCTCTTTTTCCTTCCAAAAAACCTCAATCCAGCTAAAGAAAACTTCACTATCTCATCCTTAGATAATGCAAATTATCACTGCTGATTCTAATGCCAAATTACCTACAACCTACATATCTTAAACTGTATCAGAAAGTCTAATCAAAAACTAGGTCTTCTATACTGCAACAACAAATATATACCTAACAAATCTACACCTTTTTTGTCTCAAACATTTATTCTACCCTCCTTGCTATATGCTGCTCCCATACTTCCTAACTTCCAAAATAATCTCTTAACCAAACTAGAAACCATCTATAACAAGACAGCAAGATCCGCAGCCAATAATAGCTACAAATCCCATCATTGTATATCCCTGAAGAGCTTAAGATGGCCTGAGCTCCCCCACATGCTTCAGATATCACAACGACAATTTGCACATAGCATTCTAAATAGCCCCAACTCCTGCCCTGCTCTTACATCCATAATTATACCCTACACACCCAATCGTGACATCAGAAACACACAGTAACACCTACTTCAGGTGACCAATCCAAATAAACATTTTGGAAAAATGTAATCATTCAATTGCATACTCATGGAACAAACTTCCATTGTCCCTTCACTCCACAACCAAAAGTGGCGAATTCAAAAAGCAACTAAAAATTAATTTCCAACATGCATGGATCTGTACTTGTCAGGAAATAACCTAATTAATTTTTCTTCTTCTCTCAACATATCTGCCTGGTATCTGCTATCTAAAGTGTCTACACATATTATTCTCTGCAGTTAGCACGTATGCTATTAAATACATCTTTGTTGTGTTACTCTGAATTGTATATTATATATTTTTTATTTTAGGCATTGCTATATTCCTTGTATATAACTTAATGCTAACCAAATTTCTCTAACCTATTGCTACTGCATTATCAACATACTATACTTTTGCCTTGTAAATATTCGTGTTGTATACTTTTGTTTCTCTGTTTTTGTACTGTTAAGTATCTTACAACTTAAATTGTTAGGTTTTCTTCTTTTTTTTTTTTATTACTTTCCTGGACCTTTTCTCCTCAAGTCTCCACTGAAAAAGGGCTCTCTAGGCCCAGTCAGACTAACCTGATTAACAAATGTACAAATTTGGCTACAGTTGTTTTCTAAATTAGCTGTGAAATTATGAGCAACACTGTTTCAAGAAAATGTTATAGGATTTTAAGGAATTCCCCCACTTCTGCAGCCTTGTCATTGGCAAGGATTCCTGAGGCCTGTTTCACTTAACTTTCTAGGATATATGCCTTGCATAAGAGTAACAAAAACTGCAAATGTATATGTAGTTCCAGTGACTGTTGCTATCCATTATAAATATATATTTGGACCAGATTTCTGTACAATGTAAGTAAAGTCTCTTTTGCTCAGTAATTAATTTCTCACCAAATAGACTAAGCGGTTAAATAGAAATTGCTTGTAAGACTTTTACTTGGTTATTTTAACAGACTTTTCCATACATAGTACTTTAAAGTTAAAAGTGTCAATGAACATAATAAAACAAACATTCTGATGAATATATTTTGATGCATCTCATTCCAAACAGAACTGGACATTTGACTGATAAAAGTTTCTCCATAGTTAATGCATTTCAGTCAGTTTCCACTCATATTGTATAGAGAAAATAGCTGATTAAATTATTCTTAGTTAATAGTGACACAGTACGCTTATTAGCAGTGTGGTGAAAGTCCTCCTGTTTGGTTTTCTAGCAAATACCATCAAATCTTTTAACATTTTTAATGCTTTCCACCTAATTATCACAGGTGTCTTATTTTTGCTTTTGTGAGAACCCCTTTGCTTACCACTGATTACCTCATTTGCTCCTTTCCTTTGGTCTAACATATATCTGCGTTTGCTGGGTAGGTTTTCTGATTTCTTGGAGTGCATTTTTTTTTTATCTACACCACATAAAGCCAGTGAACATGATCTCTAATGAGGGAAGACCAGACAAGGACCTGTAGCCATCTTCTTGTGACAGTAGGCAAGGATGTTCTTCATATTGATCACTTCTACATTAGCCTTAGCTTTATGGGGTTATATCCTGCCAAGGATATAACAGCCGTCCAGCTTCTAAAGCTTCAGGGTATCGCCCAAACTGTCAAGCAGGTCAGACTGAGATGAATAAAAGATAAGTTTGAGCACAAAGCCCTTCAGCACTTTACTGTTACCGAAGAGGTGTTTGCTCCTCTGAGGCTTTTGAGGATCGGTGGTCAATCTGTGCTTTTCTTTGCTAAGCAGATAAGTTCTCTTTGGGGAAAAAAGTCTTCCATTTTCTTAAATATTAAAAACATAGTCCTCTTCATGAAAGTTATTTTAATGCTAGGAATTTTGTTAATTAATGGACGGTCTCTTCACGGTTATACACTTTTAAATGGAGCACTCATTTTTTTCTGTCAGTTTAAAAGCAGTGTAAAATAACTGAAAACATAGTTTGCGTGGAGAAATTGTCTTTATTTTTTTCCATTATGGGGCTGCTGTAGTGTTTTAAAGTGCTCTTTATTGTGTTTTTTCTGTCAAAAAAGTAACTTTTGTAGACTGATTGTTTTACAGGCGCTTGCTACTTGTCTTTCCCAGGAAGCACCATTTTTGGCTTGCCCATGTACAGGTCCCACAGTTGGCCATTCTTCCACCCACAAAAAGAAAAAAATTTAAGAAAACAGCCTTTGCCACCACACCAGGTTAGCAATTTGTTTCAGCCGCAGGTGGGTGAATTTGATGTGAGTAATTGGTGTCACTCGTCATTTACCCTGGATCCCTCTGGAACCATTGCAGCCACTATGGACCAGGAGTTAGCCACATCTTCTTTGGCTGTTGGTGCCCCCTCAGTGGGCTAGGGGAGCCACTGTTGTCATTCGAGGGAGCGGGAACAGGGAAGGTTTCCTTTTTTTGTCAGAATACTGTGCCCATCTCTATGGAAGCAGCTGATGCCATTAATAATACAGCTGGCCCCATTTTCCAGTTAAAAAATAAAACAGAAAACCAAGCATTTGTCTACTCCTCATCAAATTTCTTTGGATAGGAGTAGTTTACTGGGAGTGGCTCTAGGTTTAATTCAGGCGATTGATCCTTTGCGTAAAGTAGTTTATGGTAAGAGAGAGGGATTCCTCTTTTCCTGAGGAGATTCAAGATTCTGAATTTGAACAAAAGATGCAGGGATGGATTGATCTCAGATTTCTGATTCAGACTCAGAGGAGAGATCAGTTTCTGATTCTTCCTGTGAGGGAGTTTCTTTCTTAGACTATTAATATACTGTCCCACTGTTTTCATTGGGTGAACACTGCAGTTTCTTAGTCCCCCAGAAAATACTATGAGTTATTACAGAAGCATTTTCCATAACCTACACAAATTCTGTCTGCTTTATAGGATGTGTGTCTTACTTCCTGCAGTTTTCCTGATAGTCAGCCAGCTGTCCCTAAAAAGGCAGATAGGATGTGTAAAGTTTCTCAGTTTTTTACATTTTTATACACCATTCCCAAAACTGATCCCAGCAGCTATTGAATGGGTTGATTTCACTGCTGCTAAGCACTTAAGTTAATTCCAATCCTACTCTTTCTAATAAAGATGGGAACATTAATAAGTATAGGAGGGGGTTGTATATACTTCTGCAACTTTGATTTTAAGAATTTTGAATTGTCAGATTCATATGCTAAAGTTTATTCTGGCAAATTGCGAAAGTATGATGGATGTTTTATTTATAGTTTCTCCTTTTGAAGAAAAACCTGCTTTAAATAACATAATTCCTTCTATTGCACAAGTCATTGCTCATTGTCTGCAATGAGAGTATAACTCTCTTGATACCTCTTCTAGATCTATGGCCACTGGTATTGTTTTTAGGAAATTTGCTTGGCTGCATTCTTAGAACCTCCCAGATGATGTAAAAAATTAGATTTTAAATTCTCCCTTTGATAAAGATTTAGTGTTTAGCCCCTCTGCTGTTGAGGTCATTAAAAAATGTGATGAAAAGGGCACGCTGATCCAGGGAATCTTGAAAGATTTTCAGTCCTCCTTTTCTAGATTTTCCAGTTGATTTTCTTTTTCCTCATCCAATTTTCGCAAAAAATAATAAACAGTATCAGTAGAGTTCAGGTAAACAGACTTTACTTTTCAAAAGACATTGTGATCTCCTTCCCACCATGGCCCCTTTTCTTTTCAAGAATGTCCACTTTTTTAGTGGTGACAGATTGTTTCAGACAAATGGGTTCTGAAAATAATTCATCAAGGTTACAGATGGTTGTGGCAGGAAATTTCTCCTTTCTGGGGGGGTCATTCCTCATCCTGCGGATCAGACTCTTTTGTTTCCAGCATTTCTTCATCACTTGCTGTACCAAGAAGTGATAGAATGAGTTCCTCCTTCCCAGATAGGGAAGGGATTTTATTCAAGGATGTTCCTAGTGCCAACGAAAGAAAGAAAATGCTTGGAGACCAGTTCTGGGTGTTTCTTTTCTAAACCTGTTTGTGATAGTGCCCAAGTTCAGAATGTTGTCACTTGACAACCTGTTATCTCTTCTTCCTCTTTCAAGTTTCTTGGTAACACTAGACTTAAAAGATGCTTATCATCACATTCATCCAGACTTGAGACATATCTTAAGGTGTTGTATGTCTGGATCACATTATCAGTTCTCTGCCTTACCCCTTGCACTATCCGCTGTAACAAAAGCGTTTACAAAGTGTCTACATTTGATTATGGTTCATTGCAGGCTAGAGGATACCTACTTTTTTCCATATTTAGAAAACTTGCTTATCTTTGCAGAGTCTATTTCAAGGTGTCAGGAATCTCTCTCTTTTGGGTGAGAGATCTCTTGTACAAATTGGGATTCCAAAAGAACATTCAAAAGTCTTACTCGACTTCCTCACACAGCATTGTGTTCCTGGTATATCAATTAGGCACCTCATTTCAAAGAGCATTTCTTACACAGGAAAAAAATAGATCTTTATTTAGATCTATTTTTAAGGTTTTCCACTCAGACTTTGGTCACTGCGAAGGAATACCTCATGATTTTGGGTCTCATGATATATGATTCCCTTGATACCCCCTGTCAAGACCCCAGGTGAGAAAGATGCAGCAGAGTCTGAAATCTGTTTGGTCCAGCATTAAAACCCCTTATTTTCAGATCCCAGTGCCAGGGTTTGTCAGAAGAGAATTGTTTTGGTGGAGACAACAGATATCCTTAAATCTAGGTCTCCCCTTCTACCCCTTGCTCCAAAGTAGTCAGTCACCACAGAAGCTTCGAGCTTTGCTTGGGGAGCAGTTTCCGGAAGGATAAAAGTTTAGGGAGTGTGAGACACCAAGGACAGATGTAAACACTTTAATATCAAGGAGATGCTTGCCCTTATCTGGGCAGTCAGCTGTCAGAACCATCTGTGGTCCCCAGGACCTCTTCAGTTGGTTACAACCAATACCACAGTGATGTGGTACATCAACAAGCAAGGGGGGAACTAGGTGGTACATCCTTTGCAGACTAGCCATATTAGCTTGGGATATAGCTGCACAGCACATGGTCACTCTACAGGTATTCTTCATTCTATCAGAGCAAAATTGTGTCGCAGACAAGCTGAACAGGATCAGGGCAGACCTTCAAAAACGGAAACTAGATCAGGGTGTCTTCCAAGATTTGATCCATCTG
This sequence comes from Protopterus annectens, assembly GCF_019279795.1. Lineage (NCBI taxonomy): Eukaryota > Metazoa > Chordata > Ceratodontiformes > Protopteridae > Protopterus > Protopterus annectens. Next base: position 1,109,287,633 of record NC_056729.1, on the reverse strand, counting down.
TGGGGAATTCCTCAAGTAGACTTCTTTGCCTCCTGTCTGAACAATCAACTTGCAAAGGTTTGTTCCAGTACTCCATGCAAGAAGGATGGAAGACAAATGCCTTTTCTTTTCTTTTCTTTAGACAGGAGTTATTCTGTATGCCTGTCTACCCTTTCCACTAATATCCAAGATACTTCTGAAGATTCAGCAGGAATCCCCCAAGATCATTGTGGTGACTTCCTTCTGGCCAGGCAACCATGGTTCTCCCTTCGTTTGGAAATAGCCAGGAGTAATTACCACAAGCTTCCTCACAGACACAGACTGCATGTACTTACACAAGACCAGAGGTATTTGATACAACCCAACATCAGTCATCTTCATTTCACTGCCTGGATGATAGGGTCTTAATTCCTGTTCGGCATCTGTTTTCTGAGTACATTCAGCTGTTACTAACGGAGGCAAGAAAGCCTGCTACTTGAAGATCATTTATGAACAATTGGAAAGATTTTCTAGTTGGTGTCAACAACATAACCAGCACACTTTCAGATGTTCTCTGGTTTTTCAATATTTGTGTGAGTTATTATCATATGACCTTCTTTATTCCTCTGTCAAGGTTCATTTATTGTCCATTTCCATTTCAGCATGGCTGCCCTTGGATCCTCTTGTTTCAATACAGTCTCATGTCAAAATGTTCTTGAAAGAGTGTTTGCATAAGAGGCCTCTTAGAAAACTAATGGCCTGTCCTTGGGATTTTAATTTTGTGTTAGAGAAGCTAACACTCTCTTCATTTGAACCAGTTAATCTGGCTGACTTGAGGTTCCTAATATGGAAAGCAGTTCTACTGATTGCTCTGACCTCTGCAAGATGGGTGTCAGAGATGCAAGCTCTTATGATGTGTCACTCTTATCTTATTTCACACAGGGACAAGGTTTCTTTGAGAACTAATTCTCCTTTTATGTATTTATTTCTTTAACATTTGTTTACCAGGAAAGTCCAACTGGGACAGAGCCCATTTTCAGTGGAGGCCTGGGGAGAAATGCTCTAGACACATGTCTTTGGAATGTGGGAGGAAACCGGAGCACCCAGGGAAAACCCACGTGAATGCAGGGAGGACATGCAGACTTGGTACAGAAAGCACCCCAGCCTAGAATGAAACCGAGGGAACGTCTTGCAGTGAGGTGATAACACTAACCTCTCTACCATTGTGTTATACCTATAGTGGTATCTGAGTTTACTTTCAGGAAAGAAAATGTGGAGATGGGTAGTTTGTCTTAAAGTGAACTCAGATACCACTATAGGTATAACACAGTTAGGGAGAAAGGATACTCCATATCTTGATGTCCACAAACAACTCCAGTACTTTCTGCACAGAACTAAATATTTCAAATCTTCATTTCAATTTAACATTTCTTGTGAAGGTAAGAAGAAGGGACAACCTGTGTCAAAACAGACTATTTCCAAATGGTTGTCTAAGGCTATTATCTTCATGTTCTTTTGAGACTATGATACCGTGCCAAAAGTCATTCTTGCTGCAGCCTTTTCCTCCCCCACTGAGACTGCTACACATTACATAAATTTTGGTTCAAGCTTGTCCACAGCTGAACTAGTTCAGCAAGCTGACTGGGAAGTGCATACAAATGGATATCCAGAAGCACCCAACATCCATTCCTGGGAGATACCTGTACTTCTACTGCAGAGAATCTCCTGCCTGCATTTCCTAATACATCCTTTTTCATCAGAGACTACAGCTCTGTTAACTTTGGATAAAACACAGAAACCAGCAAATTTATTACTGTAAACAATGCATGTGGCATGTTGCCTTTTGTTATAACTGCCATAATAAATCTGTTGCAGGCAGGGTCTATGTATTGTCTGTCAGAGCCTTAGCTTCATCTGTGGCTTTTGGGAAAGGGTTGGATTCTAGACGCTGCTACTTGGTCCTCTGTGCATAGTTTTACAAAGCACTATAAATGTGATTCCTTCTCAAGATCTAGCTCAAGCTATGCTGTGAACATTCTGTGAGGGCTCCTGGACCCTTCTCCTTCCATTTCCCAAATATAGGTAGCTGTTGTAATCTACCCATGTAGCCAAGGCTACTGCAGAAGTGATCAGTGTGATGAACATAGTGCAGTTGTATAAGATGTTAACATAACAGTAGATATCTGAATGATCACAGTTGCACTAGCCGCTCCCTCCCTCCAACCCTCTTGTTTTTGGAGTGTTTTTTATGACATGGTTTGGACATTTTGTTGTTCTTAGCATTGCCATTTCAGGATTCAGACTCCCCCTGTCTGCTGGCAGGTAAGCTCTGAAAGGCTTAATTTCCAAACTTGTCTTTTAGTGTGCTCAGCAAAAGCTGCTTGACAGTTTGGATGTGTGGGAGATGCCCTGAAGCTTTGGAAGCTGGCCATTTGTTGTATCCTTGGCAGGATATAACCCCCGTATAACTAAGGATACTGCAGCAGTGATCATGCAAACATCTTCTCTTATGGTAAGTTCAACTTGCAGAACTGTACTATTTGTATTAGAAGAGAGTAGCTTATAGTAATGTCAGGCTTGCATGCCATGCACTAGATGTTTATTAGTCCCCTCCCTTTGAACCCGAAACTGTAGTTGTGGGGCCTGTGGCCTCCACCAAGGGTCATGCAAACAACAGGTTACACCACTTCCACCCCCAGTTCCATGATAAAAAAGATGGCATATGGCTTCCTCAGCCTGTCCCTCCTAATCAGTCACTCCAGGAACTTGAGCTTGTTTCCAAATTTGGGTTGCCAGTGGCACAGTCAAAGATGCTGACAGATATTGAATTAAATTAGTCTGTAATGACTTTTCAATCTAGTTTCCTATTTTGATCTTTAAGGTTTCATATGTGTGATGCATTAGGCTACTGAACAGTAAAACTGGTAAGTCAAGCATGTTAGTGAAAACCTTCTGAAGGAGTAGGCTGTAAAGGACTTCAAGCTGTCTCATTTTCAAACTACAACTCTGAATAAAGCTTGTCATCAGGTTCACTTCCCTCAAGTGATAATAGTTTTATTTCTATAACTTCATTTTTTTAAGTTGCAAACCTTATTTCCTGTCTGTCATTTTTTGATCTTTTCCACCTCATCCCATTTACGGTACATTTTGTCATGTATGAAGATTGCATGAGCTTTCGTGTCTTTTTGCTATTTGTTTCTTATGGTTCAATCTAAAATTCTTGCTCTCTTAACATTGTTGTTCCTACTCACTTCATTTAATGTACCCTCTGTAAGTGGTGGTTGTTAATATTTTTTTATACCAAGTCATGTAAGCTATTTTTTGGGTTCTCTGTGTGTATGTATATGCACTCATGCATGTGTGTGTCCATATATTCTTTGTACTATGCATATGGCAGTGTTTCTCTTCTTTTTTCATTAATTATGTGCAAATGTTCTGAAGCGCTGCTATGAAATTTTTATATAGGAATTGTATTTGTATGTGTGTATATATATATATATATATATATATATATATATATATATATATATATATATATATATAGATACTAAACATGTAAAATAGAGTAAAAGGTCACACAGACAAATCATTTAGTAAAATCTACAAGAAAGACCCAGCCAGACTAGATTTTCAGTCTGTAATACCTTAAGCCTCCTGTAGTTGAGGCCCATGAGATAGATGCAAATGACGGCTAAATAACATACTAGCATTTCAGCTATATGACTTATGAACACCCATATTTTTTACTTTGTCTTCATAGTGCAATCAGGCCAACAAAGCCTAAGCCCTCTCACTGTAGACATGCTGTTGTTTGTTCTTTTTCTGAGCTTGTTTGTACAGCATGAATGAATTGATTGGCTTTACGTTGAAACAGATGTTAAAAACAAACCTGATGTACAACTTGTTTCCCTCCTTTCCTGTAACCAGTCTAGTCCAGATACAGTTTTGTTGTATCCAGGACTGTTTGTAAGCTTCTGAGCCCCCCAAGCCTTTCTGTGTTGGAAGGAAGCCTTTTAGCTTATCAGTGGGAGTGGTAAGCACTAGGTATCCTATCTACCAAAAGAGTGGTTTCTGGCCCAGAAATTGTAGTTTATTAGCTGTTTGGCAGTTTTTCCATCTCTTTCAACTTACTGGTTTAAAAGCCCTCGTTTGCGCTTGTTTCCCACCTTTCCTGTAACTAGTTTAGTCCAGATGAAGATTTGCTGTATCCAGGACTGTTTGTAAGCTTCTGAGCCCCCCAAGCCTTACTGTGTTGGAGAGAAGCCTTGTAGCTCATCAGTGGGAGTGGTAAGCAATAGGTAGCCTGTCTACCACAAGAGTGGTTTCTGGCCCAGAAATTGTAGTTTATTGTCCGTTTGGGCAATTTTTCCATCTCTTTCAACCTTCTGGTTTAAAAGCATACGTTTGTGCTCATTTCCCACCTTGCCTGTAACTAGTGTAGTCCAGATGCAGATTTGCTGTATCCAGGACTGCTTGTAAGCCTCTGAGCCCCCCCCCAAGCCTTTCTGTGTTGGAGGTAAGCATTCTAGCTTATCAGTGGGAGTGGTAAGCACTAGGTAGCCTATCTACCACAAGATCCAGGTACAGATTCTTAGTTTTAGCACTTGAATTTGCTTATCCGTGCTCAGCACTTGTTCAGAACTTGTTGTTAGCACTAAATAAGCTACAAATTACTACAGCAGTCAACCTTCCTCTTTACCTAGAGGAAAACAGTTTTTATACTTTTCTCATTTGCTTAGAGAAAAACAGCTCTTATACTCACTTTCCCCACTTTTCTAGAGGAAACTAGTTTGAATGGCATGTCCAAGGTTCCCAGTGTTCTCTCCTGTCTATCTGATGAATCTGGGCATCTTGAAGCAATGTAGCAATTACCTCATGTACACAGACAACCCTATGCTCCTACCACCCAACACCACAACTTGTGAGAGATGCAATTATCTAGCCAAACTGGAGGTAAAGCTCTCTCCAATCAAGACTGAACTTGACAGTCAAGAGGAGAAGGTAAACACTTGCATCACACTACACTCATCACATAGTCCCACTAAACCTACACCACCAAAAGCTACACATAGAAACACAAAAACATTCACAGAGGCTTTCAATAATAATCTGCTCAAGCAACAGAGACCTATAAAGCAGAAACGCAAGCAACCTCCACCCCCCCCCACTCAACACAACCCAGATGACACATAGCCCACAGATCTGAAGTAGTTACTTCATTTGCTCTGCAACCTGTGGGTATCGGATCACGACCTCCGAGCCGGCAGCTTCAAGCTACAAGATCCCAGATTCCTAGCCCTACCCCTCCCCCCCTGCTACCTGTACTGCTACTCACCATCGCTTTGTCATGGGCTGAAGTAGCTATCTTGGTGAGATTATTGTTTACTTGTTAAAGTTTTTTACTCTTTATTTTTTTTGTGTTTAGAGATTGTTTACTTGTTAAAGTCCTTTTTACTCTAGCATTTTTGTGAAGTTGTTAGTGTGTGTGTGTAGTGCCCCTGATTTATTTTTCAGTGTTTTAAAGTTTTTTTCTCGTAGTTAGTTGTTCTCGGTGACACACTCCCCCCCCTTAGTGTGGTGTGTGAGTGTGTGAGTGAGTTTAAAATGGCTGAAAGGACCAAAGGCCCTCGAAGTGTATGTAGTGTGGCTATGTATACACCACCCTGATGCACACACTCCTGCAAGGCGAGTCTGGGGTGGCTGCCTTATTTATCCCGCCTTTACAGGTGGCCCTTAGCCCCACATGCGCTTAGGATAGGAAAATAAGATTGATCCTGGCGGGAAAAAGCTGCCAGGAATCGGCTAGGCTTTCTCTCCAGCTCAGGCTGCTCGACAGCCCGGTGCTGCTCTGCGCCAGCTGCTCAAGCCCAGGACCCAACCCTCTTGGGTTCGAGCACGAGGTGCTTGGTGCCTCTTCCTCCTCCAAGAAAGAGGCAGGGATAAGGGAAGAGCACAAGACGGGAAAAGACGGGCTGACTCAAGACTAGCCCTCAGCCCCTAAACTGACTAAGCCCGAGGTCTTCCTCTTTCCCCTCCGGCCCTCCCCTCCTCTTTGGTTCTTTTGCCGGAGCCAGGAGAGTGGCACCGGTCGCGAGGTCGCCGAGGCGCCTCCCGCCCCGACCCTCCCCGAGCGACTTGACGCACTACCACCGGCCGGACATGGATTGACAGATGTGTGGATTTTTACAGACCCAATGCAGATGCAGATTTTCTGCTCCCCTCTCCCTCTGCGTTCCCCCTATTTTTGTTCTCTCCAACCCCTTCGGGTCTCGAGCCTTCGGATCCGGGAGTCGCCGGATCCGGCCTTTCGTGCCGGGATTTGTGTTCTTTCTTGTACGCCTCCTTCGCTCTTGCCTCGGTACTTTGAGCATCAGCTGCGGAAGTTCAGGGCCAGCCGCCGAGGTGTGTCTCGGAGCTGGTGTGTCTTCGGCACTGCTGGTGCCGAGCTACCTCTCTTGGTGCCGACAGTGGTGCCCCGACCCCCGATCCCCACTGAGCTCCTCGGGGTGTCGGAGCCCGGCGAGAGAGGTTCTCTCTCCTTTGGCTGAGAGGTCCGGTACTGTCCCCTTCCCAGGTCCCCCGGTCCAGGGCTTGATCCTCCTGTACCCCCTGCATGTGGGGTCTGTCCTCCGCCATCCGACCATTGGGACAGCCTGCCCAAGCAGAACAAGAACCCATCCTTGGGATAACAACCCCCCATGGACGAGCCCTTCAGAAATGTAGGTGTAAGGTCCCTCACTATGTGGTGTAAAAGAGGCACCTGGACTCCTGGAGTTAGTGCCAGAGAAACCCGAAGGTACCTGAGGGAAGGTTCCCAAGGTTACCCCTGAGGAAATGTCCTGACAGAGAGGGGCACCCCTGTTGGCAGACAGAGGGGGAATGTCTGCCCAAACTTGAGGCATTGATTTCAGTTCCTCTCTGCACCTTCCTCAGGCCTATCTGACCTCCTGGTGTGCCCTCCAGCTGACCCCTGGTAGAAGAAATTACCTTGAAGCGCATGGAAGGAGTTCCCAGACCCCCCTACAATCTTCCAGGCCCTGATAAAGAGTCTATCTCCCCCCTAGATAGGCAGTCTTGGGCCAAGGGCTGAACTCATTGATGCTTCTTTTACCAGGCTCTGCCAGAAGAGGGACTTGCCACTGGACCAGCCCGGACCTGCCAGATAAGGGATCGACTCTCGATAAGGGCGCTGGGAGCCGGATGTTTGCTTCCATTTCTGCTGCTGCGATTGGGGCGCCGAACTATATGGCATATAAAGGCCATCTACTATAGAGAGCGATTAAGGAATCGATACGGGCCCCCCTCGAGTCCATGGGTTCAAGGGCGGATCCTTTTTCACTGGATGCCACTTAAAATCCGCCATTAACACGCCCATTCGGCTTCTCCCATGATTGGAGGGGCGCGCTAGCCGCAGCGCAGGGGGGCTCTTTGGCGACGTTACACCTGGCTCCGCCTTTGCGACTTTCCTTCCTCTCCCTACGCCCTTGTCCTTTAGAATTTGACTTGGCGAAGACTGCAAAAGACCCAAGAGTCCGCACTGGTCCAAAGCGAGAGGACAGGAAGACGGAAGGGACAAAGGGAAGCTGGGTCCCGCTCCCAACGATCCTTATCTAGTCCTCAGAGGGACAAAAGAAGCTGTGGTTCCGAGTGCAAGTCCAATCCCATCCAGCTGACCCCCTCATCCTCTAGGACAGTGAAGGACAAGGTGGTGGACGCCCAGCCAGAGGCAGAGGGGACGCCAGCCCTGAGGCTTGCCAGAGAACCTTTCTGACAGACTCACAAGAAAGGCTCCTGAGGAAGCTGACTGGAGGCAGTCGGGGGGCTTTGTGAGCACCTGTCATTGATTGTCAGCCACTTACAGATGATCGTGGGTGCTCCGTATCATAGGTTATTCCATCCATCCCTAAACCTTCCCCAAGACCAGAGCGCCTCCGCCCTCCCCACCCACCCACAGAGGCAGAGGCGGCTTCAAATAAGTAAGTTGCTGAAAAAAAAGGCCATCCAGTCCCCCCCCCCCAGATCAGTCGGATTTACTTATTACTCCAGAGTTTTTTTTGGTGCCAAAAGACCTAAAATCACCCACCCACTAGAGTTCTGTCTGTTCTGATTCATTTATTCATTCCCAAAAAAAAATTCGGACTCATGCAAATCAATCCCTTCTGCCCCCTTCTGGAGAGCGACTGGATATCTCCTCTAGACCTCAGTGCAGTGCTACCATATTTGACAGGACAGAGCGAAGGTTTCGTTTTCTCCGCTTCGGCTGGGAGCCAGTCATTATCAGTTCAGGTTCTCCTTCCGTTCGGCCTCACCTCCCCCCAGTGTGTTCACCAGTCATGGCAGTGCTGCCCACCTGAGACTTCAGGGCATTTCCATTCCAGATGGCCTTCCATTGCCTGGGCGACTGGCCAGCGCAACAGCTGCGTGGCAGAGATTGCAAGCAGACTCTTGCCTCTGACTCTTGCCACAACATAATCTGGTCAAATCCAAATCTGCAGAAATTCAGGTCCTGGAATACATAGGCCAGGCTGGATGGATCGTGATCTCTCGAGCTATCCTCTTAACTTCAGACAGAGCAGCTTGTCTGTCATATATTAGCTCTTCTTCTTCTGAGTCCTGCCCGGTGAGGTTAGTCCTAAGGGCACTTAGAGTCTGTGGCGCAGCGCAGCGGTCTCTCTTCTCACGCACGCCGCCTGCGAATAATGAGGTGGACCCTGCAGACCCTGCAAGTTCTCTGGTCCCATTGACCCATCCATTGAACACACCCGATACCACTGAGGACTCCTTGCTTTGGTGCCTCTTTGGTGGGAAGCTGGAACTGGAGGTCTTGAGGCCTTTTGGTGACACCCCGCCCCAAGCCACTGGACCCACGGAGCCTTCGCGGGCTCGCGGGCGCGGGCATGGCACATCGACATCTGTCCACGCGGACGCCCCAGAGACCACCGCTTTTGAGGCGGTGCTAATGAGAGATGAGGCTCTTGCTGCCTTCTCTTCTGCCTGACTATTGCCCTCAGGCGGACAATGCATTGCAATCCACAATATGTCAGTAGTCTGGTACATGGAGGAACCAGGTCTTATCCCCTTTGTCGAGAGAGGCTATGAGAGTTTGGGAATGGATGATATCCATCCACCACCGGTTGGGTAGCAACGCAAATTCTCGGGTCAGTCCAACATTATTAGCGACTGAGTCGAGAGTGAGTTCTCCTCCCGTGGTGGTCTCTCTCATCTCTCTCTCTAAGTTATGAGATCTTCTCCGCAATGGGGTTGGCCTCGCTGCGATCTTTGCTTCTCCATTAACACAAAAATGCAGCGGTTGGTTTCCCTTCTAAACCCCAAAGGGAGGGACGCAGAGGCATCTAGTTCATGCTTGCTTGGCCTCTCCTTTATGCTTATCCGCCTCCGCTTATTTTATACAGAAAGCCTGTCGGGTTGGGTTATCGGTTGGGCCTCATAGCCTCATTAGCCCTCGACAGATCTGGTTCTGCTATCTGCGGTCTCGCGAGTGGCTCGGTGTCTGATTGTGGATCCCATTCATTCCAGACCTGATCTCGCCTGGCGGGTTGTTTAAACCCCCGAACCTGGGTAACCGTTTAAACCTTGGTTGGTGGTATCCAATTCCCAATAGGACCTCTCCATCTCTTCTCCTGTCTCCTCTGTTGGCCATACAAGCTGTCTACCAGAAAACTTTACAATAGTAATGGAAAGCGTTCTCCATCGTAAAAGACAAGGGCCTGGACCCATTTACAGTTCCTGTATTCCTACATTCTATCTCTACTGATTTTTCAGCAGGAGCAGGGTGTTTCATGGTTAAGGTGGGGTGCATGGCAGCTATCTCCCATTTTCATGTAGGTGATGGCTTAGGGTCCTTGGCATCTACAAAATTATGCAAAACTTTTTTTGCGGGGCATCTTTCTTTTTGAAGCCGAACTTGTGTGTGGTGGTGCCCCAGCACCTTAGTCTTACAAGCCCTGGCCCTCCACCCTCCACCCACCAGGCCTCGCCTCGGTTCAAGTCGTTCTCTCATGGAAAAAAACAGCTTTCTTAGTGTTACTTTTACGCTGTTAAGAGGGTTTCAGAACTTCAAGTTCTGTAAACCCCTCACCTTACTTTATTTTTCACAAGGATAGGATAGACTTTCGCCTCTCTCACTTAACTTGGCTTTCCAGAGTCATATATCAATTCATATAAAAATTTACTTCATCAATCTGTTCTTTCCCCATTTTTTCAGACAAGTGGAATACAAGACACACAATACAGACAGACACAGACATGTACAACAAGAAACTATTTTCATAAGCAAGACCAACCAGTTATTTTATGTTAAACCAAAATCAAAATTCAATAATAAAGTTTAAAAAGTGACCAGAAAATTGGATCTGCTTCATGCATAATTCACGGTACATATCGCCAGGCAACCAGCAATTATTGGAATCATAACCATTCTATGCTCTCTGTGGCCTACAACCACTTTTTTTGCCAGCCTTACTTTTGGTCCAGGGTTCCATGGATGACATATGAGCTACTCATTATAAACTAGATATGATTTCGGAGCGGGGGCTTTTTGGCTGGCTCCTTGCGCTCGGAATAATCCGTTCCGTAAAGGCCACCCAGTTTTTCTTGGGGACTCTGTCCACAGGTTGCAGAACAAAATAGCAACATACTATAGATAAAGAGTTGTGTTGTTTTGGCTCCGCTCACCTGAGGGTAGCATCTGTCTGCAACCGACCCCCCCCCGCATCCCCCTCGAACTCTTTTTTCTAGTCTGTGATAAGGCAAAAAAGTTGATCTGAGGTAATACAGCAGGTAGCAGGGGATTATGGGTAGAGGGAGGAGCTAGGAGCTCAGATCTTGTAACTGAAAAAGCTGCGTGGATCCAGTCAGATCCGATATACTCCCAGGTTGCAGACAAATGAAGTACCTACTCAGATGGAACGTTATGGTGAGTACATAACTTCTTTATTCAGTGTGCCAATAAACCACAGCCCATAAGGCAGACAAATGCACCCAACACACTAGTCATAGGTGACTGTATAGTCAGGCACACTGATGTCCCACTCACCAGGCTAAACAAGGAGAAGGTTACTGTCAGCTGCCTGTCGGGTGCCAGGATCAGCCACATAACCCACGCACTCAGGTCACTCCACAACAAGTACAAATATGACTCTGTCATTGTCCATGTTGGTGTGAATGACCTGAGATGTACCTCCCTGTGCTACATGAAGAGAGACATGGAAGAGCTCTCCGATCTTGTAGCCCAAGCAGGTATGACCCTGGACCTGAGTAGCATCCTGCCATCACCCAGAATGATACCGCAGTACAAGGACAAAATAATTGACTTCAATAACTGGCTAAGCTTCTGGTGTCATTCTAAGGGGATCCGGTAAATGTCTGCCTGGGACGACATGGTCAACAGACCACGATGCTTTGCCAGAGATGGCCTGCACCTGTCGCCCCAGGGATTCTGGATACTGGCTAAGGCTCTTGCCGCCCCTATAGTGCCTTTTTTAGGCAAGGTTCAAATTACAAATTCACTACCATAACAGGAACAGGCAAGCAAAAACGGAGGGTAATGCTACTCAGTGCTAGAAGTTTAAATCTCAAAATGCACTCACTCGAGGCACTCCTTAAAATGGAAAACATTGATATGTGTGCAGTGACTGAGACCTGGTTCAAGGCTCTAGAGAGCACCCCTGCATTACCAGGCTATAACTCATAACACACTTTTCGAAAATCTAACCTGGACCAGAACACCAAAGGCGGAGGTGTGTCCATATTCATTAAGGATAGCCACATCTCCAGACTAGTTGCGCAGCATAATGCATCCGAGGTTATCCAAGTGCAACTAACTCTGGGCAAAACTGCAATTCAAATTGTAGCTTGCTACAGATCCCCCACCATGCCCCAGGATTCCCACTCCTCTTTTCCTGATATACTGGAAAATATTAGGGTTCAACCAAACACACTAATGGGCGATTTCAACTACCCCACCATTAACTGGGAAAACTACTCATGTATCAACTCCGCTTAACGCTTTCTGGAATTCATAAATTCCAATGCCCTGGATCAACTTATCCACACCCCCACCAAGGGTAACAATATCCTAGACCTAGTCATTACTAACATGAGTGACCAGTGTTCCACACCTGAAGTCAACTCCTCATTGGTCAGATCCGACCATAAGCCTATCACCCTATCCGCATGCCGCCCCCACCCACCATTAAGGAAACCTCGGTAAAACATTTCCCCAAAGCCAACTTCATGCTTCTTAAGACAGAAGTGGCGAACTTCATGACACCTATGCAGATGGACAATACAGTTATGACTGCTGAATCCTACACAAATGCACTGTATAAGCACTTACACGAGTGCATGAATCATGCTATCCCAAACAGAACCAAGACGTTATACTCCAAAAAAAGGAAGACAATCTGGTTGTCCCCTGCCATAAACAAACTCTACAACAGAAGGAAGAAACTGCTGCAAAAGAGAGTAAAATCCCATGAGTGGAGGAGCTCCCTGGTCAGCCTCAGTAAGAAGCTGAGATCCCTTATAAGATCCTCCAAAGCTAGCTACAAAAACAAAATCACCACTGATTTTAAGGGCAACCACAAAGCATTCTATAGCTATGTGAAGAATCTCAATGGCAACAACCAGATCTGCTCTGAGTTACAGCACAACGGCACGGAAATTACAGAACCAGCTGATATTGCCAACATCCTGGCAGATAGGTTCAGTGCTAACTTTATCCCCCTCTCACCCCCCTAAAGGGCCCATATCTATACAGGAAGAATGCAGAGTCCCTGTAATCACATCTATGCAGGTAAAAGCTGCATTCCCTAAAACCAAAAACACAGCATCCATGGGACCGGACAACATCCCAGGCTACATTTTATATGAACTTCAGAACGAACTGGCTCCCCACCTAAGCACTATGTTCAATCATAGTCTCATGTCAGGCTTTGTGCCCACTGAAGGGCACATTGTGCCCACTGAATGGTGCACAGTAACAGTTATCCCACTCCACAAAGGGGGAGCCACCACTGATCCTGGGAACTATCGCCCTATTAGTCTGACGAGCCTGGTCTGCAAGGCCATGGGACATATCATCATGGAACTCATAAACAAAGACATTGGTAACCTCCAAACTCTGGACCCCACCCAGTTTGGGTTTGTGAAAGGCAGATCATGCCTTCTGAACCTGATCGACTTCTTTGAGGCAGTCACCAAAGCCGTAGATGAGGGTAAGGTGGTTCACACAGCCTATCTTGACCTCGCCAAGGCTTTCGATACCATTCCCCATTCTGAAATTATAGCTAACCTCACTAAACTAGGTATAAATCCCTACGTCACAAGATGGGTTGCCAACTGGCTCACTGACAGTACCCACACTGTAAGAGTTGCAGACTCCAAATCTGACTTCAAACCAGGGACAAGTGGAGTACCACAGGGTTCAGTCCTGGGACCTCTCCTGTTTGGTATCTTCTTCTCTGAAGTACAGGCTAACATAGAAGGCCTTTGGCTAACAAAGTCCACAGATGACTGCAAACTAGGAGCCATAGTCGAGTCCCCAAATGATGTGGACATCCTACAGAAGGGCCTCACTGAGGCAGATGCCTGGTGTCAGAGGCATGGCCTCAAGCTCAGTGGCAAAAAGTGCATTGTCATTCCCTTTGTTAAAATTCTGTACCCATGAACTACCACATAAATGGCAGTCTATTTAACGCCGAATGTGTGATAAGAGACCTTGGGACCCAGGTAGACATTAGTCTCTTCTTTGATAATCACATCGCCACAGTAGTCAGGAAATCCTTCTATGTGGCACACCTCATCACAAAAGGGTTCTCATCCAGGAAAAAAGAGGTCATTGTTCCCCTCTACTCGACACTCATTAGACCCATTATAGTGTACAATTCCCCTTTTGGAATGTACCTCACAAGACATCTACAGCAGCTGGAAAGGCCACAGAAGTACCTCACAAAGAGGATTACTGGCCTCAAACAGATGCCCTACACTGACCGTCTCAAAAAACTCCAGCTTTACTCTGTAGCATATTGCCTACTCTGAGGAGATCTCTGCCTAACATATAAAGCTATGTTAAACCCAGAGCTGTTGGACATGCTACACCTAAAGAAAGGGACCTAAACCTTGTCACCACAATAAACAGGACATGCTGGAGGGATAGATTCCTGTCCCAGAGACTTCCTATACTCTGAAACAAGCTACACATCTATGTCAAACAAAGTTCCTCATTAGCACTCTTCAGGAAAAATCTTGATGAGTGAATGGGAAATAGGAAATACACCGGAACCTTGTTGGCTAAGTTTACATAGGCCCTTGGGCCGATAGCCTAGTACCTACCTATGAACTTAATTAGCTCTAGCTGATATGGGTCATTTCCTCTGTTTCAAGGTTAAGTTGCCTTATAACAGATTTATTTATTTTATTTTATTTAACACATGTTTACCGGGAAAGTCCAACTGGACATGGGTCCTTTTTCAGCAGAGGCCCAGGGAGAAAAGCTCCATGAGTAACAGTAAATTTTCATGCACACATTACAATAATCAATAAAATATAAAGTAAACAAAATGTAATATACATAAGAACATACAAATTTGTTACATGTTGACAGCAAAACCTGGGCTTTGAACATAGCTTGTACTATTTGTTGTATGATTTATGTCAAGCTATAAGGTTAAGACAGGTCAATAGGAACAAAGGATTAAACATCGGGGGAGAAGTTGGATATATTTTGGGTGTACTGTGATGTATCAGAGCACTCATGAGGGGTTAGTACAGGAAGATTTTTTAGATAATCTTTAAGTGATGGCTTAAAGTGGTTCGTGGATGAGATTGAGAAAATGGATTTAGGAAGGGAGTTCCATATACAAGATATATAGTTGGAAAATAATGATTCTCCTGCAGTATTGTTAGCCTTGGAGATGCTGAGTAAGTTCATAGGTTGGTACTAGGCTATCGACCGTAGGGCCTATACAAGTCTAGCCATAACAATTCCCTTGCTATTTCTTCCCACACTATTTACTTCCCTGGACCCCTATCTAGCAGGGTGACTGACGTGATCCCCGGGGAGAATTTCCGTTCTCCCATCCAATCGTCAAAGTTCCTTTTGAAGAGGGCCAAAGAGGCGCTCTGCTTGACATGTATGGGCAGTCTATTCCAGAGTCTGTGGAGTCTCTGGGTCAGAAACCTATCCCTCCGGCATGTTTTGTTTATTGTGATGACAAGGTTTAGATCCCTGGAGTGTGTGGCTCTGAGGGACTGGGATTTATTTAAGTGTAGCATGTCCAACAGCTCTGGGTTTGACATGGCCTTTTATGTTAAGCAGAGATCGCCTCTGAGTAGATGATATCGTATAGCTGGAGTTTCTTAAGGTGGTCAGCATAGGGCATCTGCTTTAGGCCTGTGATTCCTTTAGTGAGGTATTTCTGCGGCCTTTCCAGTTGTTGCAGATGTCTTGAGAGGTACATACCAAATGGGGTGTTGTATTCTATAATGGGTCTAATGAGGGATGAGTACAGTGGGACAGTGATCTCCTTTTTTCTTGATGAAAAGCCGTTGGTGATGAAGTGTGCCACATAGAAGGATTTCCTGATTGTTGTGGCGATGTGGTTATCGAAGGTGAGACTACTGTGTCCCTAAGTCTCTTATCACACTTTCGGTGTTTATTGTACTACCACCTATTTGGTAATTCACGGGTACATGTTTTTCCCAAAGGGGATAACTATACATGTTGTGTAGTCCAATTTCACCTTCATTTTTGCATATGAATTCGGAGCCAATCCTCGGCTCCATCTCGACCGATTTACAAGCTCGAAGACTTCTGGTTGGCTCGTGACTAAGCAGGTATCCCATAGTGCACCAGTACAAACCCCAGATCTCGTTTGCCACGTCGACATGTTCGGTTGTGCTTCTCTTGGCTATGGCTAGGTGTCAAATTCTTTTCTATTTAAATATAGTATTAGAGTTAATATTGTGTTGTTAGGGTTGCTATTATCCTAGGCAATTGCATTGTTTGCCCTTTCGGTGCAGTCTTAGTTTAAACTTGTTGTTAGTCTGGTATCCTGTGTGCCAGTTTAGAGTTCCTTGTAGGCACCGTGGCGCTTTTTTTTTTATAATCAGGTAGAGTGTTAGTTTTTGGCGGTTTTCCGCTGTTAGTTAACAGGGGCTCCTGTTGTTATTTCTGACCTTTATTGGGTCTCCATTTGGCAGTCAGCTTAGTTTCCTCAGAGATTGTATTTTTGGTGGGGATCCGCTTGTTAATTACTTAGAGTTGGAGTTTCCTTCCCTAGTACGCTAGCTATTATTCTTAAATTTTACTAAATAGAGTCATATACAGTTTCTGTGTGCGTGAGTTTTTCCTTTTTTTAGTCTGTTTAAATTGGAAGACCTAGCTTTCTGTTCCACCGGGCTAGGCCCATTTAAGTTAGAGGACCTAGTCCTCATGGTACTTCCTTCTGTAGGGCTAGGCCCATTTTAGTTAGAGGACCTAGTCCTCTCCCCTTCTTCTTCCTTTCCTGGGTGTTGCATGTGTGTGTGGAATGTCTAAAGAGAGTAAGGAGTAGAAACCTTCAGGTTTTAAAAAGTGCATGAAATGCTCCCAAAAGATGTCCTTAACGGATGGCCACAGTAGCTGTGTCTACTGTTTAGGGGCCATCCACTTGCAGGAATCTTGCTTGTTCTGCCATGCTTTCTCTCCTAGGGTGTTACAGGAGAGAAAGAACAAGCTTATACTCAAGGGTCTACTAAAACCATCTTTTGAGGAAGTTCTATCCAGTTCTTTGGCTTCCTCCAAGTCTGGCAAATCTAAGTCTTCAAAAAGGCCTTCTCTGGCACGGGCTGGTGTCGCTGAGCCGCCTCCTAAACAGTCAAAATCTGCTTCCTTGACTCCACAGCCTTCGGAGCCGAAGGAGAGCACAATTGTGGTGTCAGAGTCGGTTCCAAGTATTTCAGAGCCGACCTCTGAACCGATTGAACCAGCAGTTGAATCTGCTACTTGGAGCCGGTCTGTGGATTCCCTGCTGGTTTCCGTGTTACTGAAGTCTCCAGTGCTCCCTAGGTCAAGATCCACTACTATGTCTTCCAGGTCTTCCAGGAGGCTTTCGGAAGAAGATGTGGAGAGGGTAGTGTTGAGACTCTGGAATTGTCTACTTTACCAAAATTATTGTTGGCTCCAACCCAGTCGGCTCTGGAGCCACTCGATCCAGCTTTGCCCTTGTCTGCTATTCCTCCTCGGAGCCATGTTGGTCCTTCAGAGCCAGAGTGCTTGATGCCACTTGAGGAACTATCATTTACAGCTTCCTTTGTCACTGCTTTGGAGCTGGGTTCAGCTCCGACACGCTCGGTTCCGTCTGTCGTGTCCAGGGGCCGAAGTTCTCCTGTCGGTGCCGACAGGGAGGGTTGGAATCAATCTTCTTCAGTTCCGAGCCTTCTTCTCAGTGAATCGGCCGAGGTGAACTCAGACCCTGCATCTAACTCGGAGCTGAAGGCTCTGGCTTCGATGTCAACCTTTGTCTCTTCAGAGCGGGGGAGGTCTTCGGAGCCGGAGAGGTCGGCATTTGAGATGATGAGGAACATGCTGTCTCATTCTCCAGCCCCTACCAGTGGTACCAGCACTCTCCCCCCGAGAGCACCCTCTTCGGTTTCAGCCCCTACTCTCTCCAGAGACCGCAGAGACCCTCAGCCTCAGGAGCCATCGGCTGGAGGCCCCCCACTCTTCCATGGCCTCCCCAGAATGTCCTTTCAAGGAGCCTCCCCGGAAGAGGATATGTAAGAGGAAGCATGTTGACTCCCAGGATGAGTCTTTGACATCGGACACTGACCTCGAGGAGTCGGAAGGGTCCCCCAAGTCATCCTCTGACGATGTCTCCTTTGTGGACATCCTGGAGATCCTTAAGTAGAGGTGCGACTGGCCCACTGTCAACCCTTCTGATGAGGAGTCTGTGTACCCGAAGGCTTTCAGGTCTCAATCTTCTGCCTATTGGGTGTCTCCACCTTTTGACGAACTGATGGATCTAGTTAGTCGAAAGGTGTGGCATACTCCTGATGCCGTGGAGCCAGTCTCCAGGAGACCTAATAAGTTTCTGTCTGTCCCTCCTGGTAAAGAATTTTTGTCTAAGGGCATTCCCATAGATGCCATGGTGGTGGCGGCGGCCACAAAGAAGGAGCTTGCGGAGACTTCTTCCTCTGTTCATCTGCCAAACAAGGATTCTTGACAGATGGACAGATTTGGGAAGCGTATCTTTAGTTCAGTGGCATTTACCCTTCGATCGTTGAACTATCTCACTCACTTCACAAGATTGCAGAGGGATCTCCTCAAGGAGTTAGGAGATTCTATACAAAGTGCGTGTACTGTGGGAGTCCCTGACAAGATTTCTGCTCAGTTGTCCACCTTAAATTCTATAGTTAACTCCTCCATGCGGCTTATCTCCTATGTGGCTGATAGAGCGAGTAGAGCAGCGCGGGTTCAGGAGTTGCCTTGAGGCGTCACTCCTGGATGCGCTTGTGTAATTTTGCGGAACCATTCAAGTCTACTTTCACCAACACCCCATTTGATCGTTCCTCATTGTTTGCTTCTAAGGTGAAGGACACACTCACTCAGTGTGAGCAAGAAGGAAGGAAGGATGCTTTCTGCCGTCGGAGTACATTTTACTGTTCCCTCTCGACCATACCCCAAAGGTCAAAAGGGTGGTAAAATGTGCTTCAAGAAAGTCCCAGAGGATCTTTCCGGACACACAGGGTGAACCCTCCTTCAGAGGCAGAGGAGGAAATGGGAGATGTCGCCCTAGAGACAGGGATGGTCCACAATACCAGCAAGGCCGTGATTCCTTTTGGGGATACCCTTATCAGCACTCCTGATGTGGGGCCCGACTGTGTTTCTCTGGGGCCGGTCGGGGTCACATTTCTTTATATCCAGAAGCCTGGCTAAATATCACTCAAGACAAGTGGGTACAAAGAGTTGTTACCAGAGGCTATATCATACCCTTTTCCCTTCCACCATTTGTTCCCAAGAAGATCCCAGATGTACCACCCAATAACAGGGATCATGCAACTGTGGAGATAAACAAGTTGCTCTTAAAAAGAGTCATCCAGTCTGTCCCAGCAGAGCAGATAGGATCCGGAACTTACTCCAGGTTCCTTTTAGTACCAAAACGAACCGGAGATTGGAGGCCAGTATTGAACCTCAGCAAATTAAACAAATCTGTGAAGAAGGACAAGTTTCAGATGGTAACACTGCAGTCGATACTCCTGTTGTTAGGGAAAGACTTTTGGATGCGCTCTCTAGATAAGACTATTGGATGTGCTGTCTAGATCTCCAAGACGCCTACTACCATATAAAAATGGACAAGGTGTCCAGAAGCCATCTACGCTTCCGTCTGGGAGCCAGTCACTATCAGTTTTGCGCTCTGCTTTTTGGTCTCACCACAGCCCCTAGGGTGTTCACCAAATGCATGGCAGTAGTGAACAGCTCACCTGAGACTTCAGGGATTCCAGGTGTTTCCTTATTTGGATGACTGGCTCCTGACCCCCCCCCCCCCCCACCAGGCATCTACTCTTCCAAATCAGGGATGCCAGTATTCAACTTTGTGCTTAGTTAGGGATCTCCATAAATTTGGAAAAATCTGCATTATTGCCCTCTCAATCTGTGATTTTTATAGGCGTAGAGGTAGACACAGTGAACATGACAGCTCATCTCCCGCCGAAAGGTCACAAAACTTAATCTCTCAAATTCAACATTTTCTCCCGTTGCGGAAGGTCAAAGCGAAGTGGATTCTTCAGCTCCTCGGGACTGTGTTTTCCACCATTCTATTAGTACCATTAGCCAGGTTGCACATGAGAATTCTCCAGTGGCTTCTGTCTTCCCAGTGGTCCTTCCAATATCTCCCGCTGAGTCATCCTATCCTGCTGACGGAATCATGCAAGAAGGACCTTCTTTGGTGGATAGCTCCCAACCAGTTGATCACGGGTGCCCCCTTTGTTCCTGCCCAACCCGTTGCCACTGTGACCACAGATGCCTCCCAGATCAGGTGGGGGGGCATTATCTCAGCAGGACTGTCCAAGGCATATGGCAAGAACAGGAGGCTCACCTACATATCACTGTTCTGGAGATGAGGGTAGTGCTCCTGGCATTGCAAGCACTTCAAGACCTTATTCCTCTAGGGACTATTGCGATACAATCAGACAGCATGTCAGTAGTTTGGTATATCAGCAAACAGGGTGGTACCAAATCTTACCCACTCTGTCGAGAGGCCATGCGAGTTTGGGAATTGGCGATTTCTTCCCAGTGCTTTCTGGTTGCAACGCACTTTTTAGGGACGACCAACGTGATAGCCAACAAGCTCAGCTGGGTGATCTTACTGCGTCACGAGTGGTCTCTGAAATGGGAAACAGCAGAACATATTTTCCGAAAATGGGGACAGCCTTGCTGTGACAGTTTTTTCCAGTCCAGTCAATGCCAAATGCAGCAGCTATTTTTCCTTCATTTCCCCTGCGGGGAAGACACCCAGAGATGCTCTGGCTCACAATTGGCCCATGGGACTTCTGTATGCCTTTCCCCCATTTTCTCTCATTTCCAAAGTGATTCAGAAAGCCAGTTGGCTGGGAAGCAAGTTGATCCTCATTGCTCCTTACTGGCAGGTCTGGTTCTCCCTCCTCGACCCTCTTCTTCTGGACGATCCTCCAGCTCCAGATTTGTTGACTCACATGTCAGGTTCGCTATATCTCTCAATCCACACCCTCAAATTGACAGCATGGCTGCTCCAGTTCCATCCCTAGTCAGGCTTCATGATGTATCATCCTCAGTGTCACTTGTTCTTATGTCCTCCCATAAACCTTCAACTAGGAGGCTGTATGGCAGTAAATGGAAAAGATTTTCTGTTTGGGCACAGAAAATGAATGTAGATCCCTATACTGCTTCTATCCTTGTGATTTTGGAATTTCTCTCCAAGCTTTTTTAGCAAGGATCTGCTGCTGCCACTATCAGAGTCCAATTGGCGGCAATTTCTCATTTTCACTTAGGGTTTCCAGATACCAATTTAATGTCTCATAAGCTATGCAAGACCTTTTTTGAAAGGAGCCACTCTATTGAGACCACCGCTGCAAGAACCTGTGGCTTCTTGGGATTTAAATTTTGTGTTATCCAAACTGACATCTTCCCGTTTGAACCTTCCCACTCATCTTCATTGAAATTTTTGTCTTGGAAGACTTTGTTTTTGCTATCAGCTCAGCTAGACTGGTATCGGAGTTACAAGCCTTCTCTGTTAAAGCCACCATATTTGATCTTTCACAAAGACAGGGTGTCACTGTGTACTAATCCCTCAGTTGTCCCCATAGTTTGTTCACCTGCTACCTTAAATCAATCCATAGAACTCCCAGTTTTCTTCCCTAATCACTGTATTGAAGCTGAGTACCATTTTCATCAGCTGGACATTCATAGACAACTACGTTTTTATTTACAGCAGACCAAGGATTTTAGGAAATCAGATCAACTATTCATTTCCTTTTCTGACTCCAGATTGGGCTTACCAGTTTCTAAAGTGACACTGTCTAATTGGATTTCCAGTTGCATAGCCTTTATCTACAGTTCGTGGGGCAGGCCTTTACCATGCAGGATCAAGGCTCATTCTTCCAGGTTGCTGTCTACCTCTGCAGCCTTTCAAGCCAGGGTCCCACTTAATAATATTTGTGCAGCAGCTAAGTGGGCTACCCCTCACACTTTTATTACACATTACAAATTGGATTTAGCTTCCAGGGGTAGAGCATCTTTTGGCTCCACGGTGCTCAGGATTATTTTCCAATGAGCCACCCAAGAATAAGGCACTAGGGACGCTGTCCCATATGTAAAACTGAAGGTGAGATTGGACTACACAACATAAAGAAGTTATGTACTCACCATAACGTTCCATGTTGGTAGTCCATCTCACTTTTCATTTTTACCAGCCCACCTTCCTGACCCCATCCTAGAAGAATCTGGAGATAATAATAATTTGGTTATCTTTGGTTGGAGACCCTTTAGTATTGGTTTGTCTGTTATGGTTATTTCTTCTAGTGAGCAGCAAACAAGATCTGGGGTTTGTACTGGTGCACTGTGGGATACCTGCTTAGCCATGAGCCAACCAGATGTCTTTGAGATTGTAAATCTGCCAAGTTGGAGCCAAGGATCAGCTCCAAATCCATATATAAAATTGAAGGATGAGATGGAATACCAACATGGAATGTTATGGTGAGTACATAACTTCTTTACTTCTTGGCATTGAGCTTGAGCCCATGGCTCTGGCACCAAGCATCTGTTTCTGTAAGGCCCTTTTGTAGAGCATCCACATCATTTGGGGATTTAATAATGGCTCCCAGTTTGCAGTCATCTGCAAACTTTGTTAGCCAGAGTCCCTTAGTGTTGGCCTGTACTTCAGAGAAGTGGATGCCAAACAAGAGCGGTCCCAGCACTGAACCCTGAGGTACTCCACTTGTCATTTGTCTGGAGCCGGATTTGGAGTCAGCTACTTTTACAGTGTGGGTTCTGTCAGTAAGCCAGTTGGCAACCCATTGAGTTTGTAGGGATTAATGCCCAGCTTAGTAAGTTTATTTATGATTCCTGAGTGGGGGATGGTGTCAAAGGCCTTGGCGAGGTCCAGATAGGCTGTGTGGACTGCCTTACCCTCATCCACGGCTCTGGAGACTGATTCAAAGAAGTCAGTCAGGTTCAGGAGACAAGATCGGCCCTTCACGAACCCAAACTGGGTGGGGTCCAGTGTTTGAAGGTTGCCAATGTCTTTGTTTATAAGTTCCATGATAATACGTTCCATGGCCTTGCAGATCAGGCATGTCAGACTCTTATTGTTAGAGCAAAGTGGTCTGCTGGAACTGTAAGGAAGGATAAGATTTTGTAGTTCAGGGATTCTAGTTTATTGTGTTACAGTTTTGTGAGTTAGAGAGAGTTGGTTGTAAAGAATAAAGTTGGGAAGCTCAAGCCAGTGTATTATCCTTAAAGCTGTACAATGATGTGTTCTATAGAGGCAGTCAGATGCAAACTTAGCAATTTTATTATAACATGCTTCTAGCTTAGATAAGTCAGTTTTCCTTAGATTAGTTAAAATTGGAGAGGCATATAGTAGAGTGGAGAGCAGATGGGTTTGTGCTAATGTAATTTTGGCCATTGTGGTCAGGAACCTTTTGTGCCTATATAAACTTCCAAGTTTCTTATAGACTTTTTTATAGTTAGGGAGACATGCAAGTCAAATTTTAGGGTATTGTCTATTTCCACTCCAAGAAGCTTTG
Organism: Protopterus annectens; assembly: GCF_019279795.1. Classification (NCBI taxonomy): domain Eukaryota; kingdom Metazoa; phylum Chordata; order Ceratodontiformes; family Protopteridae; genus Protopterus; species Protopterus annectens. The sequence continues at coordinate 1,109,264,389 of NC_056729.1, read as the reverse complement.
TGTGGGTTGGGGAGATCACAGTATTGTCTTTGGCTGTTATGTTAAATGTTGGGCATGAGATAAATGTCTTGTTAGGTTGGAAGAGTAATAATTTAGTTTTGTTTGGGTTCAGAATTAGATGGGCATTGGCTAACCATGTTTCAACAGAAGTGAAAGATTCCTGTGTTTGAGAATGAAGAGTTGATAGAGAAGTGGCAGCACAGATAAGTGTTGAATCATCTGCATACTGTATTATAGAATCGTGTGGAGTAGGTGTGTGTAGATTTTAGTAAAGAGGGAGAAAAGGAGAGGGTCCAAGATAGATCCTTGGGAGACACCAATAGATAAAGGAAAGCATGGAGATAGGTCACCCTGCCATAGAACAGATTGCTGACGGCCAAATAAATAGTTATGAAATCATGCTGTGGCATATGGTGGGAAGGATAGTTCAGTTAGTACATCTATTAGTTTGGAATGGGAGACCATATCAAAAGCTTTTGATAGGTCTAGAAAGATGGCAGATACAAAGTTGTTGTTATTCCTGTAATAGTTTATGGTATTAGTGAAGGATAAGAGGTCTGTAGTGGTACTATGTGATGGGCGAAACCCATGCTGAGTGTTTGCAAGAAGGTTTTGTTAGTAAGAATTTCATGAGCTGGAGATGAATACACTTTTCAAGTAGCTTAGAAAGAGGTGAAAGAATAGCAGTTGGCCGACAGTTTGTCAGTTCTGTGGAAGGTCCCCCTTTATGAAGTGGGATTACATGGGAAATTTTCCACAGTTGAGGGACCTTGTTTTCGAGAATGGATCTATTTATAAGGATTGATACTGGGAAGGCTATAGATTCAGCTGCAATTTTGAAGTATTCCCTGCCTAAGTTATCTATGGTAAGTGTAGGTTTTAGTTTCTGTAGTAGTTTTTTATAGTGGCTGTAGGAACTGGGGAGAAAGAGAATGAGGCATTGCTAGTTGTAGACTTGGTTGGTTTGCTATCAGGAGTTAGCGGTTTGCTGTTTGGAAAGTACAATTACAGATTCAGTAAAGTGTTTGTTAAAAATGGTAGCTATGCTATTGGAATTGTTGCGGATGTTTGGCATTGGTGTAGTAGATTTTCCTGGGTGAAGGATTGAGTTTATAGCCCGCCAGAATTTTTTAGGGGTTTTTTGATATGTGTTTTGAATGTTATGTTAGAAATTTATTTTATCCTGTTTTATTTGTTTTGTTTTTTTTGCCTTATTTCTACGTTCTTCATAAAACTACTGTGTTAGTCTTATGCCATAGTTCCCAGGCTTTATCTCTAGTTTTCAGAAGGGCCCTGGTGTCTCTGCTTAGCCAGGGAACATAGTTTGGTTTGACTCTGATGGTTCTAACAGGGGCATTTGCATTTAATATATCTAAGAAAGATTTAATAAAGTGGTTCACTGCATCATCTAGGTCAAGGTACTTGAGTGGAATCCAATTGCACCTTTGTTAGGAAGTTGTTAAGATTAAAGTTATGTTTTTTTCTCAGTTGTTTAAACATAGTAGGTTTTGGTGGGAATATGTGTTGTCATATAAGAAATATGGGTAGGTGGTCACTCAGACCATCGGGAAGGCAACCTGACTGGAATGAGTGAGAGGAGTTATTTAATAATATCCAGTCCAAGGTGGATTGTTTTTTTCTTGCTTTATCTATTCAGGTAGGTTTTTAAATAGTTTGTGTAAAATCATGCAAGTTTATGTGATGAATGGGGTGATCTGTATCGCATGCAAACCAGTCTAAATTAAAATCACCCAGTATGAATGTCTCCTGACTAAGGGTACTACTTGCCCAGTGCAATAGACATTCTATAACTGGGACATTGTTTCCAGGTGGGATGTACAGTAGCAGCCAATTATATTAAGTGTTTTCTTGAATTTGTGGTTAGTGTGGTATAGATGATTTTTGCATTGTCCAGTTGTGGGGTTTTGCATTCAAGGAAAGTTATTGAGATGGTCTTTAAAGAGGACAGCAACTCCACCACCTCTTTTCCTGAGTCTGTCTACCCATAGTATGGAGTAACCTGGGGTAGTATTTCATTATCTTTTGTACTTGGTTTTAACCATGTTTCAGTGATTATGACTATGTCTGAGGAGTCCGTAGCTAGAGTGGCATAGAGGATATCCAATTTGTTGGCTATACTTCTAATATTAATGTTCATTAGCAATAGGTCTGATTTTTTTTTTCTGTTTAGGATTGGATGTGAGGGATTAGATGGGTTGGTGTCATCTGAGAGTGGTCCAGGGTTTGGGTGGATGTCTCCACTAAGAAGTAACCTAGAGGCAATGTTGGTAAGTACTTTCAATCGTTTGATAAGCTCATTGTTGAATAACTGAGAATTATAATGACTGTTTTTAGTAGGTATTAATTTAAATGGAAAATATTGGAGGCTAGAAATATTGACAAGTGTAGGACTGATGGTGAGATATTTACATTTAAGTGTCAGTATACAGTAACCATATATTCATTTTGTTCAGAGTTTCATAGGTATGTACTAGGCTAAAAACCACCAGCTTCTTTATAAGCCTAGCCGTGCAATCCAATTTAATTGTTTCTCTGTGTATCATAGGTATTTATTAGGAAGGGGGTATGTTAATTAGCAAGTTTCTAGAGGTTATGTGTGGTAGGTATGATAGTTTGGGCATTATTGTCTGCCTCTGTCTATCAGAGCTATAGGGACCAGATCTAGGTTGAATTTCCAGTTTCCTGTCCATTGGGGAAGGCTACTTATAAATAGGATTGTGGATGGACTCTGCTTCACATGGATGAAGAGTCTGTTCTACAGCATGGAGATCCTCTGCAACATATCTGTCTCTCCAATCTGTCCTATTTACGTCACAAACAAAATTTACATTTGTGGATCTAATGGTTCTGATGCGGTTTGTTTTGCAGATGTGCAAAACGCCCAGAAGAGTTGGATGCGAGGATGCCTTTCATGCCAGGTATAGAGTTCCTGTCAATAACCTCTAGGAGACAGAATATTTAATAACCAAATAGACTAACCAGTTATGACACAGAGAAATTAAAGGTGTTGAAAGAATAAAACCCTCCACCACAGGAGCTACAGCTTGCACCTTTAACCTCTGTGCCAACTGCCAGTAAATGCGGTGAGCACCTTAACCATTATGCCCAACCCACCCACCTTTGTCTTGTATTTCAATAGATTTTTGTAGCTTGTTATGTTCCTTCTAGTTGACTGATTCACATTTTCTTTATATTTGTTAATCTGGTAAGTCTTTCTGGGTTATGATTATTATTATGATTATTATTATTATTATTATTAATCTTTTGATTTTTTGCCTTTCAAATTAATTGAAGCAAGAAAAGGTCAAGGCTATTTTGTAAACTATGATGGGCCAGTTAAGTTTTAAATTGCAAGGACCAGAAGTGCACATAAAAGTGAGGAGTGACTGCTGCCTCAGCTCAATCTTCAGTTAATAAGAAAGGGGCAAACTACTTGATAAGTTGCCAGCTACATTTTTTGTCTTTTTTGCTTTTCAGTAATTAAGAGCTTCCTTTAGTTATGCTGTCCTGGCAAATACTTCTTAAAAAATGTATTTTCTTTAACTGCCAGTACCATTAGTCTGCTTCTAAAAGTTGCTGGAGAGAAAAGGTGATAAGATATGATTTTAAATTGTCAAGAAAAAAGGAAATTAGATATGCCAGAGCTTGAATATGGTATAAAAAGTAAACTGATCAGCTTTAACAGTGTCCTTTTTAAGAAGTTTGGGAGACAGGTGATTACTAGAAAGGAGATTCTAGAAAGGAGGACTATGTGTGTGGGAAGGGTTTATAAAAGAAAATAAATTGTAGGGGCTTGTTGACACTGATGTATTACTAGTTTAGAAAGGGAGTTAAGACTGGAAGGCATATATGTGGAGCCTGGTTTAGTTGCAGGAGGGGGCCTCATGAATCTGTCAGAAAGGGAAATAGTATCTCACTTTTATATGTGGTAAGGCTTTGATGGGAATTGTATTGGTGGAGATGCCAAAGGAGGGAGCAGGCTAGTTGGAGTAATTCTGTAGTTAAATGGGAAGCTTGGTGTCTTTTGATGTGCTGCATTATCATGGGCAGACTAGACAAGAAAAGGCATGATAAATTTCAGTAATCCCCTCCATACCTCTCAACCTGGAAGCATCAAAAATTTGGACAAAGGTTCATGAAAAATAGCTACAAATCTGTACGCTGATTAACATAAAAATTTACATACATAATTATGTAACTCCACCCACTCCCGTGGAATTGTGGAATACCAACTTTCAAACGCAAACTGAAGAATAGACAACCAAAATATGGGCCCACAGCCCAGACCCTGTAGTAAATGGTAACCATTGTTTTTGGAATGTGTAGCAATGATGTTCACTGGGAAGGGATGAGATGATGAACCTTAGGATTTTGTTTTTGGTGACTTGCAGTATGTGGGTTTTGTGGTAAAGGTAGGGCATTTAATGGTAGGTAATATTCTAATCTTAGCAAAAGAATATTATAGTTTGCTAGGACCTACAAAAGTCATTCTACATGGCCTACTGATCAGTGGTGTAGCTAGAGTTTGTGCCCCTCGGGGATATCTGAGTTTGCCACCCTTCCCCCCTTACAAAATCATGGTCAAATGGCATCCCCCATACACAGCCCTCCCCCTGCAGCCATTCTAATGTCACATTACTTGACTTTTCCGCCCCATTTACTGTGCATACTACTTTACTTCTACAATGATTATTTGGATTTCATTTAAAACTTTTATTTTACATTTTATAGCGCGAACACTAAGACGTGCTAAACAAAGCAATACAGTCTCACAATGAAAATAGACTTGGCATTAAAACTTCTTTGACCTTGAAACTCACATTCATTGAGACCTACACTCAAAGAAAATGTATCTGGCCAGTGGTGGATAAAGATTACCTTTGGGCTGTTTTCAAATCATAGGCCCCTTGCACACGAAACATACACGTGTTCTTTGATACACCTTCCTAATTGTATTAAATTATATTCCTTGTATAGTACAGCACACTTGTTAGAGAACATGCTCAATTTATTGTTTTGAACATTTTTTTCAGTAAGTAATGAAAGAAAATGCATGAACCAATAATGACAAAACTGCCCAATTCAGAACACTTCATCATAAAAGTCTACTCAGACTTCTACAGTCCACCAGTATCAGTAAATATGTACAATCTCTGCAGAAGTAAAAGTCATCTAAATAATTCCATATTAAAGAGATCTCTAACTAATGAAGAGGTTGCTGCTAACAAACAACTTTATATTTCATAGTTTCATCTACAGATAAAGTGGCAGTTGCCATTGAGGAATAAATTGCCTATATTACATTAAAAAAAACAATAAGCTAGTAATATTGCAATAAGGAATGGATGACAAACTGACAACAGGTTCATAGTTACTAGGTATCTCTGCCAAAGAGGACAGTCTCAGGACTGCAGCATCCACCCCCTTCAAAAGTACAACACATAACAGTATCAGCAATCCATCTACATACTGTGGGAGTAGAACCCACAGCCTTCTGCATCAAATACATATATTCTACCTGGTGTGCTACTAACAACACACACACACACACACACACACACACACACACAAACACACACACACACACACACACACACACACACACACACACACACACACACACACACACACACACACACACACCTTAACAGCAATACAGAAGCTCAAGCTTAGCCGTGTATGCCTTCCATTCAAACAAATGCAGCCAGTGTTCCACTATGCACGGAAAGGTAAACAAGGAAACACACACTCTCATTTGGCTGGCTTGACAACAATACAGAAGCTCAAGCTTAGCCATGTATACCTGCTGTTCGAACAAAACAAATGCAGCTGTTCCACTTAAAGAAAAGTTAAACTTAATTCAGCCGTTGCACTATCCCTGCTTCACAAAGACTGCTGTTCTCTCACATATGCAACAGTGCCTTACCGTAATACTGTAATGTGTGGCTGCCATTAGTGGAAAGGTGAACAAATGCAGCAGTTGAAAGTTAACCACACTTACTTACGGAAAGGAAAAATCAAATGCAGCCATTCCAAAGTTAAACTTAATGCAGCCCAATCAATCACATAACATAGGGAAAACAAAGAGCACGACAGTTGCACTTACGCAACACAGGGAAGTTTAACAAATAACATGCTGCTGACTTAACAAATAACATACATGATCCATGTTTGTTCATAAAACGGAAGTCTGCCATGACTTAACAGAGCACAAAAACTGCTGTACTGTTTCTCTTACACAGAATGCCCACACAGCTTACAGAAAAGTTAAACTTATGCAGCTGAAAGTTAACCGCACTTAGGGAAAGATAAAAAACAAATGCAGCTGTTCTAAAGTTAAACTTAATGCAGCCCAATCACATAACATAGGGAAAATTTAAACAGAGCAAGAGTTGCACATAGGGAACTTTAACAAATAACAACAAGCTGCTGCTGACTTAACAAATAACAATGCATGTCTCATTCACAAAACAGAAGCCTGCCATTAACAGAGCACAAAGACTGGTGTTTCTCTGGCACATGCAGCATTGCCTTACCTGCCTGAATAAACACACGGACCGGTCCAGCAGTCTGACTCTGTAGCAATAGCATGTTAAATTAAATTATGGCATTCTGACAGGCTGTCTGTCAGCTGACATCATCGCACACCCTGCACGTGATGACGTCAGGAACAAATTTATCAAAACAAAAACTTAAAAAAACCTGGGAAATTCTGAAATTAAAGGGGCCACTCAGGAATTCGTGGCACCCCAATAATTTGCCCACAAAACCGTTATTTACTGAGGAATTCGGTATGGTTGAGAGGTATGATCCCCTCCCCTTCTGGAGGGCCGTTGCATTCAAAACCAGAATGAGCCTAGCTGTAAATGGTATATCTTGTACATGTCCTCATTTCTCTTAGAGAACCATTGGTTGTTATATGTCTTAAGTGCTATTTGGCTGAGAGACAGTAATTTGAAGAAGTCCACTGAATGGGCTCAAAATGACTTAATAATTATATTTGGTAACAAATGCATTGTGTTCCGCTTGAGGATTTCACTTACTTTAATATAACCATATACCAAGATTGTACAATCTCAGCGTAGGTTATTGATTGCACATTTTAGTGACCATTTATTGGATAAGGCTTGAATAACTGAATTTAGATGAATCAAAAGACAAAACCTGAAAAAGCCAATAAATGCTGAACCATTAGTTAATAAGCAAAGGCAAGCTTAGCTATGTGTACGTTTGTGCGTCTGTTTGCATTTTTATTAGCTAAGTTCTAATTATGTGTACAAATTTTCAATTTCTATGTACCTACATCTCTATTGTATACACCATGTGATTAACTGGTTTATGTACTCAGCTCATTAATAACTTGATTCCTATGCTCATGTATCTTGCTGTGTACTATGACTTCTTTTGCCAACTCTATTAAAAGGCCTATTAGTACGATTTAGTTGGTAAGCAAATTTTAAATAACTGGTAAGGAAACCAGTTGTGAAAAGAGGAACGTGATTATTGCAATAAAAGAAAGAATACCAGTACTGTGCTGGTCTGTATTTAAACTATAAGTCCGTTTAAAGTAAGGTGTGCATGATAAAAGATAATATAGTGGCTGCTGTTCAACACAAGTGTGTGTGTGTGTGTGTGTGTGTGTGTGTGTTAAAGTCGATAGATGAAAATTGTTTCTACTGACATGCATTTCACATTTTTACAATTGTCACTTGATTGAAACATAAAATCACTTGACAGACGTTTAGTCTGCTTTTTTCTCAGAGAGCTAATTTTAACTTTTATATGCCAGTTGTGTCTGTGTTTTTACTGTGATACTGTGAAGTGGCAGGATCTTCTGACAAATCGCATGCATTGATAACTGTAGGATGTACTGAGATTACATTCATATATGGTGTGATCTGCTGAGGATGAGGGACTGGATATATTACTTGGATTCAGTGTTGGTAAGGAAGGAAAGTGTGCCTTTCTCAGGTATGTACCTTTGCCTGTGTTATAGAGCAGCAGTGGGTGTTCATGGAGTGAAAGTATGTACAGCAGAAGGATGGGCGACTGAGAAAAGGTATCTAATTGTAGATTATCTTTGATCTGTTAGATCCGACAGTGTAAGTCTAGGCATCTGTATTCCCTCCCTTCCACATTTTTCTTTTGTCTCACTTAGTTTTTATTAAATCTTTCCTGCCCATTTGCCATTCATATCCCTGTATTATCCAGTGTTTCCCCTTCAGTTGCATATCACCAGCCTACATGTTTATGGTATTTGTCTACTTCATGCAGTCTCAGTGCTGTGAGCCTTTCCATATACTTCATATCTCTTCTGTAACCATTTAACAGTCCTCCATTGGCAGAGACACAGCTAGCTTCACTATTTTTGTGTCTCCTGCTAGTATAATTTCTAGAACTAAAATCAATATTACAAGATTGTTGGCCCTAGAGCCGGAACAAAATTCTACCAGACACTTAAATTCATAAGTAGTTATTAGGCATGTCATCTTGGGGACCAATAATGAGCCTAGGCCAAATTCCCAATTGTCCCAAAACTTTGGTTAAGTGGCTTGCTTAAGGTCACATTACAGGCATATGAGGACTGAGGGAATCCAACCGTTTACCACAGTAAGTACCTTGTTAACAGCTCACAGCCTTACTTCTCTTCTCTGACTGCCTTGTTACAATTGACTGCAGTATATAGAATGCCAACTGCAAAAAAAAAGAAAAAACGGACAATGATAATAGTCATACAAATATATTCATTCCTGTACATAAAATGTGAATTCTGTTTGATTCAGAATGTGTGACTTCCAGCAAGGAAAGGAATAGCCTTTTACCTGGTCAAATTCCTTTTCCTGTTACTTTGCCTAGCCTTACAATAAACCCTGTATTCAGCTAACATGCTTAACATTGAAACACATCATTCGAGCCTTTCATTTTCATAATGCTCTAGCTGGATTTTTAAATAAGTCATTAATGCCTCTCCTCTAACTCTCTTACTCTATGGAGATAAGATACCTATAATTTTCGCACATACTACTCCATTTGCAAAATATGTAAAACCGTTTGAATAGGGTCAGGGATGAAGTCTGCTTCAGATGGAGTGGGAGCCTATTCTATAGAACAGGGATCCTCTGAGAGACATAATGTTGCCTGCATGTTCTGTTTATTTCGCAGGCAAAGTTTAAATCCTTGGATCTAGTATTTCTGATGCTGTTCATTTTGCAAATGTGTAAAAGATCCATCAGGGCAGGATCTGAGGATCTTATATACCAGGCATAGATAGTCTTTCAGTAAACCTGTAGGAGACTGATTACAAAGATAGGGTCTTAAGGCAGTCTGTGTGTTAATACCTTGGATTCTCCTGGTGTGGAACCTCTGTGGGCATTTCAGTTGTTGCAAACGCCTTGTCAGGTACATGCCGAAGGGGGTATTATGTATTATACTTATAAGGGCTGAGTAAAATGGTACTGTAACATTTTTGATCTGGATGCCATATTCTTACTTATAAGTTGGACAACACAAAAAAAAACTTTCTTACGATCATAGCTACATGTTGGTCAAAGGCCAAATTACTGCCTACATATGTTCCCAGTTCCTTAACTACCAGGTTAACTGTTAGGGGTGTTTTACTGATGCACTAATTGGCCTGTGTGGACATTTTCCCAAAGGGCACTATAATGTACTTGTTGATATTGAGTTTTAAACTGTGGCTTTGTCAGCACGTATTTGTCTGTGTTAGGCTCTCTTGCAGGATGTTAGTGCCATGGGGAGAATCTATGACAGCTCCCAATATACAGTCTTCTGCAGACTTGGTAAGCCAAAGGCCCTTGACATTACCTTTGACTTCCAAGAAGTGATGCCAAACAGTAGCAGACCCAGCACAGATCCCTGAGGTACTACACTGGTGACTGGTTTCTTGGTGAAGGTGGTTTCACCAATCCTGATTTCTTGGGTCCTACCTGTGAGTCAGATGGCAATCCAGCAAGCTATGTAGGGATTAATGTCTAGTTCTGTGAATTTGCTAGCAATACCTGAGTGGGGAATTGCATTGAACACCATAGCCAGGTCAGGTTAAGTGTTATACACTATCTTCCCCTCATACATTGCTGTGTTGACTTTCTCGAAGAAGTCCGTTAGGTTAAGTAGTCAAGACCTTCCCCTGACAAAGGCAGACTGGGATGGGTCCTGTAGATCAATTTGTGTATATACCTTTAAGAAGCTATCCAAGGGCTTGCACAAGTGTATAAGTACTGAGCATGTGCAAGCTAGACTGCCATTTTGTAGTAAGCTGTTGAGATGTAAGCATGTATGTATGTAAGATCTGTCTGTTAACTAGTTTGTTCGTATTTCATGAAACTGCTATCCATCCTGATGTGTTTCTGTGTATTAAAGCATCTAAACGAAACCCAAAGCCTTCTTGTTATATGTGTTAGAGATGAACAAGCGACATGGAGCCAGAAGTGGCATGTCTGTAGGACATGGATTCAGAAACAGCATATCTAATGGGCATAAAGTTACAGGCAGCTTGGCTAAAACAACCAAAGGCACTTGCTTAGAGCTGGTGCAATATACACGAGCAGATCATCCCTAAAATGCGTAAACTTCACAAAACAGGGCAGAAACAAATTTCAGGTATTAAAACTTACTCAGCACTATTTCTTTTCGCATAATATGAAACGGGGCATACAGAACATTCTAAGTGATATTAGCATAACCAATATGTACGATATTGATAAAAAAAATATTCAAATTACTATGGAAAATGTTTGAAATAAAGTCCGAATTGCATAAAACAAAATAAAGGAAAACGACTGCAATTTTGCAAAGCATATATTTCATATTAAGCAAAGATATCTGATTTATCAGAAGTGTATAAAGTGTTGGCATGTTTTTGCAGTGTTACAGTAAAGCTATTCACAAAAATACAGCCATTACAAGGCATATTTCACAAAGTAAAGTATTTCAAGGAGTTTATTGTGCATTTGAATGTTGTTACAAGCTCACAGAACTGTTTGTTCATACTTAATTTCAAGGGCCATATTTTCAGTGTGCTTGTGTATACTTTATGGGCGTGGCAGATGGATTTCGAAAACCCAGTGTACTTGTCTTTGACAGTAATATTGCTAAGAACTGGAGAGTGTTTGAAAAAGAGTACAACACTTTCATACAGGCTGCAGTTTCTGATAAAGATGACCATACAAATCCATTTATTCTGCTTAATTTAGCTGGGTCAGAAGCCATAGAACGGGAATAGTCATTTGTATATGCACCTGCTATCTATACAGGAGAGGGGAAAACCATCATATTGTTGTACCAGCTGAGTCAAGGAAGGACCCAGAGTGCTTAAACCGTAAATGTAGAGAAATGTGTAAACCCCAGAAAAAATTTACAATGGAAAGGCACTTATTTTACACACGGGATTAAAAGCCTGGTGAAACTTTTGCAGCATATATAACTGCCCTGAGAAATAAAGCTAAAACGTGCAGATTTGTTTAAGGGATGAGTTGATAAAGAACAAACTTGTGTGTGTTATAAAAGATGATGCAGTGAGAAAGATTTTGCTTCATGACAGTGTTTTAACTTTGAATAAGACCATTGAGATTTTTCAGACATACAAGCTCACAGAAAAACACACAAATATGCTTACGAATCAGAATACCTCTAAAAGGCACAGTGACAGAGCTCATGTTGATAGTATGCAGCATGTGGTTAAGAGAAACAGGTCCAAGTACATGGCAGCAACTGTAACCCCTGCAGCAGTCTTTAGTAAACCCCAGAACTTTCCAGCAAATTCCAGAGTTCGCACAGTCTCAATGAAGCATAAGAATGAGTCATCAAACTCAAAGCATGGGCCCCAGACTAGTTTCATTGTCAACTATAGTAATTGTGGTGGAAGCCATGAATCTAAAAGGGAGAAATGTTTAGCTTTTGGTCAGTGTTATGGGACAAGATCAGCTTATTAAAATGTATATTAATTTCAGTTTCATTAATGATGCTATAATATGATTGTTAAAAAGCAAATATAATTTCTATACAGGGCTATGGAAAAATACAGCTTCGATTAAAGAAACTGCAGCTGTACTCGGTTGCATACTGCCTACTCAGAGGTGATCTCTGCCTGACATACAAGGCCATGTCCAACCCAGAAGTGATGGACATCCTCCACCTAAAGAAAACCATATCCCCTCGAGCCACACGCTCTAAGGATCTAAACCTCACCACAACAATAAATAGGACGTGCTGGAGGGATAGATTCCTGTCCCAGTGACTTCCCATGCTCTGGAACAGGATTCCAATCTACATTAGGCAGAGCTTCTCGCTAACCCTCTTCAAGAGAAATCTTGATGAGTGGATGGGAAACAGAAAGTTTACCCTGGGGATCACTTCAATGGCTCTGCTGGACAAGAGGCACAAGGAACTAATCTAAGGGGCCGTCGAAAGCCAACACATTCTGGCTAGGCTTATAAATGCCTTTGGGCAGATAGCCTAGTACCTACCTATGAACCTATAAGCTTGAGCTATTGCTATGTCTCAACTGCATTCTTTTAATATGTAACAAGGAAAAAGTAAGTGTTGTATGAAGTCGAGGCATGTTAGCGGTTGTAAAAGGAATTTGTTAGCCTGACTCCTCCAGGCAAGGACTGCATTGTTGCTAGGGAAGGTTTGAACATCCAAGGTCAGAAAACAAGACCCCTTGAAAGCAGGTGGGTCATGTATAGGAAGATGTTCACGTGAAGTCTGTGGCAAAAACACAAGGAATGAGAGCATTTGCAAAGTCATTTATTTGTCAGAGTCACTATATACATAAAGGTTTGCATGAATGGTTTGATAAGAAAAGCATATGAAAGATGTAGTTTTTCTGTCTTCAGAGAGACTGATTTACCAACTGCTATGAAGATTGTCTCCCAACGCTGTAAATAAAATTTTCTGTTTGCACATCCTGAAGTGTTGTTCCTGACTGAAGGCATATAAGGTAAATTCTTAATTTTATTTATGACTATAACATCAGCAATGCCAAAAATGTAACAAATGGAATCATTTCAAAAGGTTTTGTAAATAAAAAGGCCCACATTCCATTACTAAGAGGGAACATTTTAAGAAATAAGTTGATCAGTTTGACATTGGCAATTCTGCTCGTTATATTGATGGTGAGTCAGTGCTTCATGAAATGGTCAATGCAGTAGATTTAAGGGCAAAAAATTATGTTATTTTGTACTATTCAGTTACACACGAGCCTAAAGTTGACACAGGTTCCAAGTGCATTGTTATGTCTGCAGAGACATTTGCTAGAGTCTGTAAAGATGAAAGGCTTGATTTAGCAAGTTGTGAGAAGCTTGTTGCTTATGGAAGCAAAGAAATTTCAAACCATAGTCTCAGTAGTGCTTTCATGTTATTCTGTTGGAAGAAGCTATGACTTATTATTTTATGTGGTCAAGAGGCACCTCCAGTTATTATTAGGGTTCAGAGACAGTTTGAAAATGGGACTGCTTTTATTTAACAAGGAAGCCCACCATGATAGTTTAAAAGACCACTTTCCTAATTTTACCCAGCACATTTTTTTCTACCTATGCTGATCTTTTCAAAGACAAACTAGGCAAGCTTCTAGTTGTGTACTCCATGAAGTTAGACCCAGAGGTCAGTCCAGCTATTAGGCCAGCACACAAAGTTCCAGTAGCCATGCAAGACAGAGTCAAAGCCAAGCTAGATAAAGTGGTGTGACAAGGTATGACTTGTCCAGTTGAAACTCTGACTGAATGGGTATCTTCCATGGGGGTTGCTTATAAGAAAAGCTCAGATGACATCAGAATATATACTGACTCACAAGATTCAAAGTACTAAAAAGACCTCATTATCCAATGCGCACAGTTGAAGAAGTCGCCGCCTTGATGCCAAATGCCCCTATTTTCTGTCTTAGATGCAAAGATTTCATTTTGTCAATTTCAGCTTGACAACAAATCATCTTTGCTAACTGCTTTCAGTACTCCATTTGGCAGGTACAGATTTTTGAGAATGCCATTTGGGATAAATTCTGCAAGTGAAGTCTTTCAATGTGCAATGGAGCAAATTTTTTCTAGATATCCTTGTGCTATTATAGTTGAAGACATAGTTGTAGGAGGTTGTGATGAAGCAGAATATGACAGAAACCTTAAAAAGTTCTAGAAAGGGCACGTCGAGTGAATCTTAAGCTCAACCCACACAAGTGCAAGTTCAGGCTACAAGAGGTTACTTATGTCCGTCATTTTTTTATTAGTACAGGCCTACGACCAGACCTTTCTAAGCTATCAACCATTCTCGAGATGCCAGCTCCAGACAATGTTCTAACCCTACAATATTTACTTGGCATGGTCAACTACCTAGGCAAGTTCATTCCAGACTTGAGCCAACTTTCAGCGCCACTCAGAGAGCTGAAAAGTAAAGACGTATCCTGGTCTTGGTTAGAGCAATACCAAAGAGCATTTGATGTCTTGAAACCGAGAATTGCTAGTCCACCAACTCTCAGATACTATGATGTTTACAAGCCAGTTACACTTTCCTGTGATACTTTGAGATTTGGTCTTCGAGCAGTCATTATACAAGAGGATCAACTTGTTACCTATGCATCAAGAACTCTTACCCAAACTGAGATACAGTATGCCCAGATAGAGAAAGAACTTTTGGCAATTGTGTTTGCATGTTCAAAGTTCCATGGTTATGTTTGTGGTAGACCTATCCAGATTGAAGCAGGCGACCAACCTCTAGTCACTATCTTGAGAAAGCTTACATTTTCAGCTCCAGCCAAACTGCAACATATGATGCTGAGACTGCAAAAGTACAATTTTAATCTTATCTACAAGAAAAGCAAACTTCTTGATCTTGCTGAGCCATTATCCAGATTGCCCAGAAACAACACCCAGAAACAACACAGAACAGCATGAAAATGAGAACCTTGATTTTGAAGCCATGGAAGTGAGACATTTTTCTTCCACACATCTTGATGACCTAACAGATCACACAGCCACAGATCCAGGTTTACAAAGGGTCAACCATTTTATCATTCTAGGATGGCCAGCAAAGCAATCTAGTTTACCTCAAGAAGTGCAACCTCATTTTCCTTACAGAGATGAGATTTTGTCTGACAATGATATATTGAAAGGTCCAAAGGTAATTGTTCCAAAGTTGTTGCAACAAGAGTACATTACTAACTTGCATCATGTTCACCCCGGAACTGAATCTACCAAAAGAAGGGTGGAAGGAGTAGTATTTTGGCCTTCTATGTCACAAGACATTGAGAGCACTTTTGTCTTGTTCAGTGTGTAATGATACAAAGCCCCATCAACAGAAGGAACCACTTCAGCTTAACCAGATTCCAGAACTACCTTGGTCGACAGTAGCCACAGACATTTTCAAGTGGAATGGTCAACATTATTTGGTGTTAGTAAACTCTTACTCCAATTGATTCGAGAGTGACCTACTTTCAAACCTAGCATGCAGTACTATCATTACTAGGATGAAGCGTCATTTGGCTGTTCTTGGTAGTCCGCACAAAGTTATTTCTGACAATGGCATGCAGTTTACAAGCCAACAGTTCAAAAGATTTGCTAAAGAATGGGACTTTACTCATGTCATGAGTAGTCCAGAGTACCCGCAGTCAAATGGTTTAGCAGAACATGCAGTTCAAAGTGCAAAGCAATTACTAATGAAATCAGAATGAGATAATAGTGATGTTTTCCTGAATATTTTGAAACTGAGAAATGTTCCCTGTGATAAACATCTTGGTTCACCTGTTCAGACACTTCTGTCAAGGCAAACCAGAACCACATTACCAGTCAGTAGTCAGTTGTTGGTTCCATGTGTCAAGAACAGCAGGTCGGTGAAAACTAATTTGTTGAAGCGCTTAACCCAGAAGTCCTACTACGATAAGTCCAGCAAACCACTCAATCCATTATGAGAAGGAGAAATGGTAAGGATGCAAACGTTGTGTGGTTATAATCGGATTGGTGTCATGAAGAATACTGGTCCAGAGCCAAAATCATACATTGTGGAATCGGAAGGAGCAATCTTTAGGTGGAATTGGAAGCATTTAAGACTGGTGTCCGAGCCTATACTACAGGATATAGCCTGTGAGAAAGACTGTTTATCTAAGCGTGAGTTGTCCAGTGTTCCAATTCCAGAGGAAGTTCCAGAGGACATCCCCATTCCTGTGGGAATCCAGAAGTTCCTGATACAAGCTGTGCACCGCAGACTGTCCCTGTTGCAAAATTTTGTCCCAACTGTTATGTTACAAGATATGGTCGCATCTCTAAACCCTGTAGCAGATATGAAGCAACTTTGAACATTGTGTTTTCTATCCAATCTATATAATAATGCATGTCTAACTCTGACATTGTTTTTGCAAAGGATAATCTTTTTAAGAGGGAGGATGTAAATCAGTATCTGTGTATATACCTTTAAGAAGCTATCCAAGGGCTTGCACAAGTGTAAATACTGAACACGTGTAAGCTAGACTGCCATTTTGTAGTAAGCTGTTGAGATGTAAGCATGTATGTATGTAAGGTCTGTCTGTTAACTAGTTTGTTCATATTGTATGATGCTGCTATCCATCCTGATGTGTTTCTGTGTATTAAAGCATCTAAATGAAACCCCAAACCTTCTTGTTATATGTGTTAGAGACTAACAAGTAACAGGCCCAGTGACTGTAGGTTGCCATTGTCCTTGTTGATCATTTCCATGATAATTCATTCAGTGGCTTTGCATATTAGACTTGTCAGAGTGATAGGTCTGTAGTTTTGGGGGTTGGTCAATGGACTACTCTTGTGAAGAGAGATGAGCATTGCATGCCTCCATTCACTTGGTATGTTACCTGTTTTGAGGCTGTAGTTGAAAAGTGCCTCAAGTGAGCATGAAAGGTCATATTTTAAGCTATTTAGGAAGCATCCCAGTGTATTGTTGGGGCCCATTAAGGTAGTTTTTTACATTTGGCACGTGCTACCAAGACCTGCTCCCTGATGTTATTTGGGTGGATATGCTAGAAGGGATTTCACAGGGATAGGGAGAAGTAGGGTGCAGAGTTTGAGCTGAATTTGTCAAACCAGCAAATTCCATATCTCTGTCTGCTCAGTGAAGTTGTTGCCATTTACTACAGATTCAGCACACTGAATATTCTAAAGTAGACAGATGGTATTTTCCTGTATATGGCATATAATGTGTTTCCTGGAATTACATTTGTGCTTTTCATTACGTTATTTTTAAAAACATTCATATAGTATATTTATTGAGCTGGTGTTATTCACTACAGCAAAATAAGCTTCCTCTTCCACTTACAAATGATGCAGATATTATCTTGTTTTAAATGTTAATATGATCTTGTTCTTGAATTTTTTTTCTACCTTGAACTCCACTGAAAATGTCTTTTGCCCATTTGGACTGTACAGGTAAACACATGCAAAATAAATAAATATAGTGAATTCCACAGAAAGAAAAAAAAATAGTAACAATACACTGTGGCGAATGTTCATTGTTAATAAAACTGCCATTCAACCCATATGTTTATTAGTGGAATAAGCAGTTTGTCTTGCTATAGAGAATAACTCTACAGGGCATATGAGCACTGTGATAGTTGATCATTGCTGTTACTGAGTGAATTTATACCATTACTTGTAAGTATAAAGGCAGAGCCTATGTTGATGGACAAATTTTAACAGAGGTGAAAAACTAACTGAATTAGATTGTCTGACAAACTTTGCATACAGAAAATTCCTTTACTGAGTGATTTTTTTTAAACTTGCTGTGACTGCTAATGGGGAGAGGATGCAGTATTCAAATACAGTTAATTTCCACATAGAAAGTATAATACCACTGCAAAGCCTAATGTTTAACCTTCAGGAATTTGAGTAGAGAGTGAACTTTTGCTGCTGTGTGGAATTCCATGCAGGAAAGAACCTATTAGCAGTACAGCACTTAAGAATATTTATGGCAGTCAGATGTTGCTGTTAGTGAGTATATTTATACCACTGTGTATGGCAAAAAGCTGTTTATGAGAGGATTAATATGGCTGCCATGAGGTATACACTGTAGCTACAGCTCCGTTGCCTACACTTTCATATCCAAATGAATTGTACATCAGGTTTGCAGCCTTTACTATTTAAAGCAGTCATTTCATCTCCTAATACACCAAAACACAAACATGTTGGTGTTTTGCAGTATTAGACTCCAGCTAACTTCAGTACATACCTCTTGGCGATCACAGACTGGGTGTAGACCTGCAAAAAGAAAATAACATACACTGCTACAAAGAAACATTTTCAATCTGTTTCCTCAACTTCATCTACTATTTATCTTAAATTTTGATAACAATGACAGAGGAGTCAGAACAATTGGAAGCTCAAATGGTAAAAAACAAGTACTCTTTGATCAACTCACCAGAAAAAGAGATCATCAGATATGTCAGCAAATAAAGAGGAAAAAAAACAGATCTCAACTAGATCTAAAGCTGAACTGTCATTCACTCTATGACCCATTCAGATCTAACCTGTCAGCTCAATTAATCACCATTTCAAGTACCCTATCCAACATCTCCAAAACGCTGAATGCTTCAGAAAATAGAGTTGATATCTGTGAAGATAAAACTGAAGCACTGCATTCACCAACAATTCAAATAGCTATGAAAACTCCAAACCAAATGAAAAACATTATAGATCTAGAAGAAATGTATTAATATGAGGATTATCAGAAAAAGTTGAACATGAAGAATTAATTAAAACAACCCAAGAAATCTTTAAAAATTTACTCAATGACAAGTAGCCCAATTTCACCACCACAACTGAAAGAGCTGACTGAGCCTTATGTCATTCAGAAACAGACAATTATCCCAGACAGATCTATGCTAAATTACTCAACTATCAAGATGTCTGCAAAATAGCAGCCAAAGCCAAACTGGACTTTACCTGGAAAGGACACAAAATTTAGTTTGCAGTAGACCTTCCTTAACAAATCAAAATCTCAAGCCAAAAGCTCTCTCCCTACTGCAGCTACTTAATTAAAAATGGCATCAGATTCCAAATGGCTTACCCTGTGAAACCATGTTTTTCCTGTGCAGGAACTAAATATACCATTATTAAACCACCAGAAGCCAAAGCCAATTTTGATGACCTTGTCAATATATATTTGCCAGTCTGATATACTTACTCTTGTTTGGATGGGTATTGTGCTGGTTTGGACTGGCTGCGAGTTTTGTGAGTGATGTTCAGCACACTGTCCAAGTATGCCTACAGACGTGAGAAATAAAACAGGAAGTCCCCTTATGTCACCATATCTTAGAAGCAACACCTAAACTAATCTGTTTTAAGGCAAAAGGAACATTTTACAAGACACACACCGAAAACCAGATAAATGAATGCCAGTATATGACTGAAGTAAGAACTGCCAACACCTTATATTACGCATTTCGTCCACTTTAATAATCATGAACTTCATCAGAAATATCATCCCCACATGGTAAATCATTTAAATACTAAATAAAACATCACATGTGATCTAAAAGACCAATAAGATGTGTAAAACACTTAATCCATTACATCAATCTGCAATATATAAAAGAAATACATCACTTTTCTTTAAAAACTCTTACAATGAGATATATTCATACTAAAAAGTGCAAATACTCATCTGTAATGAATATATTATAACTATAACCTTTGTGCTTGTAAAAAGCACTTTATATTAACCATGTCATTCAAACCAGGAAGTTGATCTGCATTGAGTAAAATTTGCCACAAGGTTTCTTTACATTCCAAATTAACTTTGAAATTCCCAGAAAATAAATCATCATTGACTTTTTCTAACACTGAAAATGAAAACTTTTTGAAATTTAAACAAGTGGTAGCATGCTTTGCTAACGCATTAGACGTGTCCTTTTTTCTTATAGCCAAAGTGTGTTCATAGATACGCCTGTTAAGCGTTCTTAAAGTTTTGCCTATATAAAAATGCTCACATGAACCACACAAAGCAACATAAACCACATTTTTGGTCTTACACGTGTAATGTCCTTTACTATAAAAGGTCTTATTCAAATGCTTAAAAAACACTGCATTACTACCAGAAATGTACCTACATTGTTTACACGATCCACAAGGAAATGTACCAAAATTAGAAATACTTAGAACATCGATGCATACATGATTAACACTTTCTAAGATGGTCTTTATATTAACCGTCCTTTTATATGTAAAAAGTGGAACTTTACCAATGACAGTACACAACTCAGTATTTCCCAACACCACCTTCCAATTATTCCAAATAATCTTTCTAATAGTTACCATCTCATTAGAAATTGGAATTGGAAAGGCTAACCTAAAATTACTACAAGCACTGTCTATACTATTATTCACCACGTTTACATCCAAATCATAGGTTTGATGTAATATAGGATGTGCTTTATTAGCCCTAAGGTCAAGAACTTCTCTTAATATATTATTTAACCATATCTGGTCATAACCTCTTCCCACAAAGAAATTCATCAATTTCGTTGTTTCATTTGAAAAGACTTCATCTTTACTAGTCAAACGACTCAGTCTAATTAACTGTCCTTTGAACACTCAATGTTTCATGAACTTAGGATGTAAACTATCACGATGTAAATATTGATTGACAAATGTGGACTTTCTAAAGATGCTACTCTCAAAAATGTATGTTCGTTGTTTATACTTATGTAAATCTAAAAAGTCTGTTGTTTCCAAAATTACCAATAGTAAATTTCAAAAAATTAGTAGAACTATTTAGATAATTCACAAAGGTGTGAAAAGAATCAACATCTCCTTGCTATAAAAAAATCAAATCATCTATATATCTTCTATAAAAAAGTATGTTATTTGACAATGGCTGTGATTCTAAGAATTTGATTTCCCACATAGCCATTACTAAATTGGCAAAACTCGGTGCAATCTGGAACCTATTGCAATACCTGAAATTTGTTGAAAATAAATATTTTCAAATTTGAAAAAATTATTTTCTAATATTAAATACATCAATACACATATAGTGTTGACCATGTTGTTATCCAAGTCTGTATGGTGACTTAAATATTCTCTTAAAAATTCTACACCAACAGTTTGATTAATACTTGTGTACAAAGATGTTACATCTAGTGACGCAAAATTGAAGGACATGTCACTCTGATTTAACTGACCTAAACATTCCAATAAATGCCATGAGTCTCTCAAGTATGACTTTGTCGCTTGTACTATCGGGTTCAACAATTTGTCAAGCCAAATTGAAATGGATTCTGTCTTAGAAAAACTGGCCGACACTATTGGTCTAAAAGGTAACTCCTTATTGTGTTTGTGTAATTTAGGAATACCAAATAGTGTGGCCAGCTTTGGATGTTCAATCACTAAAAAATCATATACAGAATAATCAATATTACCCTGACTAAGTAAATCAAACAAACAAATATCCACCCTGTGAAAACTCCTAATAATGTATTCTTTAGTGACAACCTTGTAACAATTGTGGTCACTTAACAGAGAATTCATAGCTGCACTATAGTCTGCTGACTTCATAATAACAATGGTACCCCCTTTGTCCGCTTTCATAACACGCCAGTCTTTGTTGTTGGCTATCAAATCTAAAGCAGAAATCTCAGAAGGTGATAAATTAGGCTTTATATTGTTGCTTTGCCCAATTCTTCTAAATTCTTGTTCACATAATCTACCAAAGATCATCAAAGTTGAATTAAAAAAAGGATTGTATATACTTTTTCTTCTTACATTCAAAATCCATAGATTCCATTTTAGTAACACCATCAAAAATATACTTTAAATTCAACTTTCTGAGGTACAACTTAAAGTCAACTATTAATCTGGGAATATTGACATTGTTTGAAGGAATGAAAGAAAAACCTTTTTTGAGCACAGATATTATTTCACTGGGTAAAACTTTGTTAGTTAAATTACAAATATTAATATTGTAATCTAGTTCTTTTTGTGAGTTTTGCCCTTCCCTTTGCTCCTTGTTTGGACTTTCCTGGACCACCTTGAGGTTTTCTTGTTCCCCGTTTTGTCCATTAGAAAAGGACGGGGCTTGTTAACAGTAGAAACTGCATGTGCATAAGATGTACTAGCTTGAGTACTACTAGGTGGTAAATTTCCACTTTTGTTGTTGTCATTTACTGTCCGCTAAAAAACCTGTGGCTCAGTGTCCTCATTTGAACAATTGTCATTATTGTTTAAAATTTCTACATCTGTAGATAAAATGTCAACATTCGAAGCACCTCTCTTACTTTTTAATGGGTACGTTGTTTTAGAACTATAAGCGGCTAGGTCCCTCTTTAACTTTTTTTGCTTCCTTTGAACAATGGAAGCTCTATGCCTTTCTAGTTTTGCATTTATCCCAAAATAGAGAGATGCCAATGCATTGAAAGCCTGCGATGTTCTAACTTTGGTATCCAGGCTTTCAGTTTGATCTTTCAATGACTCAGGGTCAAATTTGTAGTATTGAATAAGTGCGTTCATAAACGCTAAACCAGTATTATTCAAAAGTTCCACCAACTGTGTGTACAAGCTGTCACCCTGCACCACACAGTTGGGAAATTAAAGGTTCTCAAACCAAAGTGCACACATTTTAAGCGAACATTCTCCTCCAAATAAAACACTTCCATCTGTAAAGAGACACTTTTAGTGCAAAGCTTCTCTAACAAAAAAATGTCTTTTTTGCACACTGATGTCTGGATTAGATCTTACTTGATCACTTAGATCACATGTTGTTAACATTGGAGGAATGAAGAAACGGATTGCTAGTTGCTTTAAATACTTGCTCAAAAACCTTGTCCGTACACGCCAAAACATCTTTACGCTTATCAGTTTAATGAACATTCCATCTAGTCTCAGTAGGTGAAACCAAACCTGCTTGATTAGTGTGGATTGAACTAGAAACAGAGATGACATTTCCGTTGGTTGTGCTCTCATCTCGCTTGCTTCCTGGATAGTTTGGTTGTACATTCAAACTGTTAGCTGTGCAACCATACCTTAATGGTAGAAGTAATAAACTCATTGAAGCTTCTTCCTGACTCAGGAACAGGATGAATACTGAGGTTTAGCAGAGTCTCCTGACTCGATTCTTCCCCTGCCATAACCAGCTAAAAAGTATTGAAAACTTCACTAGACACGCACCAAAAACCAGATAAATGAATGCCAGTATATGACTGAAGTAAGAACTGCCAACACCTTATATTACACGTTTCATCCACTTTAATAATCATGAACTTCATCAGAAATATCATCCCCACATGGTAAATCATTTAAATACTAAATAAAATATCACATGTGATCTAAAAGACCAATAAGATGTGTAAAACACTTAATCCATTACATCAATCTGCAATATATAAAAGAAATACATCACTTTTCTTTAAAAACTCTTACAGTGAGATATATTCGTACTAAAAAGTGCAAATACTCATCTGTAATGAATATATTATAACTATAACCTTTGTGCTTGTAAAAAGCACTTTATATTAACCATGTCATTCAAACCAGGAAGTTGATCTGCATTGAGTAAAATTTGCCAGAAGGTTTCTTTACATTCCAAATTAACTTTGAAATTCCCAGAAAATAAATCATCATTGACTTTTTCTAACACTGAAAATGAAAACTTTTTGAAATTTAAACAAGTGGTAGCATGCTTCGCTAACGCATTAGACGTGTCCTTTCCTATATTTTTATTTTTTATTTTATTTTATTTATTTTACATTTGTTGACCGGGCTAGTCCAACTGGATACATGTCCATTTTCAGTGGAGGCCCGGGGAGAAAAGCTCCAGTTACACAGCATAATTAAAACATACAAAAACATAAAATAACATTTTGATATAACATTTATAGATTAAACATTTTAAAACAACTTTTTGAAATATATAAAGAAAAAGTTAGGCAATGACATTAATATGGAGTAATACCTCTTCAGTTAACAAAAATTGGAATAAGACAGAGGAAAAATGGGTAGAAGAGTTAAAGATAAGAAGTAGTACACAGGAGAGAGAGTGCTATGAATAAGGAGGAGGGTTAGATGTAGAGATTATGGTAGAGAATGATATTTTGTTGGTTGACAGATAGTTAGAGAAAAAAATGGTTAGTCAGGGTTGGTACAGGGGCATAACCAATGATTGGAGAAGAAAAGTTTTAGGTTAGTTTTAAATAGTGAGAGAAAGGTGAGGGTAGTGAGGTCATTTGGTAATTGAGTCCATATTTTACCGACTGAGTTTGAGAATAAAGAATCACCTGCTAGGTTATTAGAGAAGGAAGTGTGTATCAACATTTTGTTGGCAGAGCGAAGATTCTTTAAGTTATTATATGGTCTTATAAGGGTAGAGAGAATTGGGGTATTATCAGGTTGGTGTAGGCGATTATAAGTTGGTTAAATTGTAGTAGGTGCGGTAATTCAAGCCACCCTAGCTGTTTTAGATTTGGACAGTGGTGGGTTCTGTAAGGAGAGTTGGTAGCAAATCTAGCAATATTATTGTATGATCTAGTAAGTTTGTTAAGATTATTTTTAGAAAGATTGGTATATATGGGGGAAGCATATAACAGGGTAGAGATTAAGTGGGTTCTAGCTATTGTGGCTCTGGCTACTGGTGTCAGGAAAGGTTTGATACGATAAAGGGATCCAAGTTTTTTGTTTGTAGATTTAATTGTGAAATTTATGTGAGTGTCAAACTTTAGTTGATTGTCATTAGTAATTCTAAGGAGTTTGGTGGTGGGGTCAGGAGAGATAACGGTACCATTGTTAGATGTAAGTGTGAAATGAAGAGGGGGCGATAGATGAGAGGGAGTAAAGATCAGTAATTTGGTTTTTTTAGGGTTAAGGAGAAGACAGTGGTTGGAGAACCATTGTTCAGTAGTTGAGAAGGCTTTTTGTGTGAGAGAATGAAGTTCAGTTTGTGATGAGGCAGAACAAATGATAGTAGAATCATCAGCATATTGGATACAGGTAGACAGTGGAATAGAGAGATGAAGGTCATTTATGAAAATGGAAAACAGTAGTGGACCTAAAATAGAGCCTTGTGGGACACCTAGAGAGGTAGGAAGAAGGTTGGAAAGATGGTTTTGCCAGAGAACTGCTTGTTTTCGGTTTTCAAGATAGGCTGCGAACCAGTTCATGGCAGGATTGTCAAAGGAGAGGGACTTCAGTTGGTGGAGGAGAAGTTGATGATTAACCATGTCGAAGGCTTTGGATAGGTCTACGAAGAAAGCAGAGGATAGAGTATTATTATTACGATTTTTGTTGATACAGTTGGTAAAGGATAGTAAGGCTGTGGTGGTGCTATGAAATGGTCTAAAACCGTGTTGACAGTTAGCTAGGAGCTGGTGGCGGAGTAGGTGGGTTATAAGTTGTTTATGGATACATTTATCCATAATATTAGCAAGTGGGGAGAGTAGAGCAACAGGACGAAAGTTAGAGAACTCAGTAGAGTCACCACCTTTGTGAAGAGGAATAATGTATAAGATTTTCCAGATTGATGGGATTAAACCTTCTTTTAAGGTTCTATTGATCAATATGGAGATTGGGTAGGCAATGGCTTTAGCTCCTATTTTGAGGTATTCGGCTGGTAGCTTGTCAGCTGAAGGGGTATTAGGTTTTAGTTTTTGAAGTAGTGAAGAGATATAGGAGGTGGGTATAGGCTCTAGGTGAAAAGGGGGAGGAGTAGAGCTTGGACTGGGCAAATTAGAGTTATCTGGGTTTTGCTGATTTGCTAAATTTAGTATGGTAGTGGTAAAGAAAGAATTAAAGGCATTAGCTGTTTGCATTGGATAGTCAGGGTTGGAGCCTAGTGGATTAGGTGATTCAACTCTGCCTGGGGATAGTAGTGTGTTACTAGTAGACCAGAATTTTTGTGGTTGTTGAAGAGATGATTGTTGTAGCTGTATATAAAAGTTCTTTTTGTCTTGTAGGATGGCTTTTTTTGTTATAT
The DNA here is from genome assembly GCF_019279795.1 of Protopterus annectens. NCBI lineage: Eukaryota > Metazoa > Chordata > Ceratodontiformes > Protopteridae > Protopterus > Protopterus annectens. The sequence continues at coordinate 1,109,238,439 of NC_056729.1, read as the reverse complement.
TTCTTTGTTGTTTAAAGGTTTGGTATTATTATATATTACATATATTGATATTACATCAAACCTATGATTTGGATGTAAATGTGGTGAATAATAGTATAGACAGTGCTTGTAGTAATTTTAGGTTAGCCTTTCCAATTCCAATTTCTAATGAGATGGTAACTATTAGAAAGATTATTTGGAATAATTGGAAGGTGGTGTTGGGAAATACTGATTTGTGTTCTGTCATTGGTAAAGTTCCACTTTTTACATATAAAAGGACGGTTAATATAAAGACCATCTTAGAAAGTGTTAATCATGTATGCACCGATGTTCTAAGTATTTCTAATTTTGGTACATTTCCTTGTGGATCGTGTAAACAATGTAGGTACATTTCTGGTAGTAATGCAGTGTTTTTTAAGCATTTGAATAGGACCTTTTATAGTAAAGGACATTACACGTGTAAGACCAAAAATGTGGTTTATGTTGCTTTGTGTGCTTCATGTGAGCATTTTTATATAGGCAAAACTATAAGAACGCTTAACAGGCATATCTATGAACACACTTTGGCTATAAGAAAAAAGGACACATCTAATGCGTTAGCGAAGCATGCTACCACTTGTTTAAATTTCAAAAAGTTTTCATTTTCAGTGTTAGAAAAAGTCAATGATGATTTATTTTCTGGGAATTTCAAAGTTAATTTGGAATGTAAAGAAACCTTGTGGCAAATTTTACTCAGTGCAGATCAACTTCCTGGTTTGAATGACATGGTTAATATAAAGTGCTTTTTACAAGCACAAAGGTTATAGTTATAATATATTCATTACAGATGAGTATTTGCACTTTTTAGTACGAATATATCTCATTGTAAGAGTTTTTAAAGAAAAGTGATGTATTTCTTTTATATATTGCAGATTGATGTAATGGATTAAGTGTTTTACACATCTTATTGGTCTTTTAGATCACATGTGATGTTTTATTTAGTATTTAAATGATTTACCATGTGGGGATGATATTTCTGATGAAGTTCATGATTATTAAAGTGGACGACACGTGTAATATAAGGTGTTGGCAGTTCTTACTTTAGTCATATACTGGCATTCATTTAAAAGGAACAATTTACTCATTATCTTACTAGCAGTTGTTTGATACATGGACCTATATATTGTGGTACTTCTACAAAGCAAAACATCCTGTTTAGCTAAACAATCTGTTGGCAATGAACAGATAATTCTTACATTGGCCTCTCTTCTGATGTTTCCATTTATAATCTTAGATATACCAACAGTCAGTTACTAATTTATGGCTAATTAGATTCAACTTCTAAGTTAAACCAGACAAATCATTAAAACTCTGAGAGCTATGTAATTCAATTTCTTATTAACAGTCCATCACACTAACTTAATCTGGAGCTGTTAATTAGAGTGATTTAGTTGTTTCAAACATTCACATTCTTGATTTAGAGTTTAGTTACAGCTGTTTATAGTTCTTTTTAACTAAATTTTAATGTGTTTATTTTTTCATTTGTAATATTAATACAGTACATTGGCAGCTTTAATTTCTATAATAAGTTAGCTCTTTTGCTTAGCAATGCTCATAAGAATAACAGAAATCTCTTCTCATTATTTGGTGTTTGGTGTTAGGCCCAGCGGGTTTAGGAGAATAGGTATTTTGTACTATTTTTATTAGCATAAGCAAACATGCTGGTTCATATTGATTCAGTTTCAACAAAATTTGGATAATTTTGCATACAATTACTTAAATCTCTTTTCATGTTTGTTATCACTATTTAAATACTTATTTTCTCTACACAAATATATTTATTTCCTGTTTTGTTTATACATATTGGTTCCTAAACACATTTCAGTCTGTTTTATACTAGCCATTCTGACGTCACACTGTTCATTATTTTTATCTTCTCTGATCTCTTTTACACTCCATGGATAACCACTGGCACATCGAATTGTGGAATGTAAAAATCTTTTAATCTCCTAAAAAAAGGAAATAGTTTTTCCATCTCTTCTACAAAACTAAAACCTCTAGCATCCATACAGGAAACCCATAGGAAACAAAATCAGTAAGAAATGCTGAAAACTAAAAAGTGGCTTAAAAGTATTGTTGCTTCTGGCAATTGTAATAAACAGTAGGTGTTGCTATTTTAATTAAAACCACATTCCAACATCCAATTATCGAGTCAGCAAATGACCCGCAAGGCAGATGATGCTATACAGCGACTAAACACACAAATCTAAACAAACCTATACTACTACTACTTAATCTTTATGCTCCATGTTATGAGCAAACTGATTTTATAGTCAAATTACACTCTTTACTTAATAAACTTAAAACAAAATATTACCTTATAATCGTAGGTAATTGGATTTTAGTCCTTGACCAACTTAATGACCCCAAAGACAATGTCAGCATCTATCCTGGATGGTAGCTACTGATGTAGAACTATCAGAGTTTTCATGATTTATATATACCATTCCCAAGCCCACCTCTTGAATCAAAACTTTGCCTTCTATTCCAGCTGCCATAAATCTTTGTCTCGTTTCGACTTTTTAATATCTGACAGATTAATGTATGCTCTCTCAAATTTTATTCCCGAACCTAGACACTTTTGTGATTATTTAAAAATTATTCTTTCCTTAAAATGGGACAGACCCAAAGTAACAAAAAATACCATCATCCCATGGATATTCCACCCCTGGCTACTACAAGTATATAATGAGAAATGAAATAAATATTCTTCTTAAAAAGTTTTATGTAGACATCGGCAAGTTAGATATAAAATCGAAATTCGATTGGCTACCCTAAAAGCTTAAATTAGAGGTATTTACTTGATAAAGCTAGTTTTTAGAATAAAGTAAACGCAAAGAGAACAGTTTCAAAAACAAAATAATTATGCTCAAAAATAAAGCAATAATTATAATAAAGAACTAGAATCACAGTTAACATTCTGAAGGAATAGCATATTTTATTCCCAGATCAACTCTCACAATATGAGTGTAAATGCTAGGATTATAATCCCACTGGGCACAGTACCCTTCACTGCTCCTAGCTAAGATCCTAAAATTACAACATAGCTCCCAATTCATTTCAAATCTTAAAACTAACAACACAACTGCCACTTCCAATGAAGAAATACTAGTGGTCTTTGTTAAATTATACTTTCAAATTTATAATGACTCAACACAACTTGACTCAGAATCAGATTTATCAACATATCTAGAACAAATCCACTTTCCTACTATAAATCCTGCTTGAGAGATCAAGTAATTAAACCTTTTACGTCTTCCAAAATTAACACTTGTATAAAGCAACTTAGAAATGGCAAATCTCTTTGGCCAGATGGTTATATAAGTGCATTTTAATAAATGCTTTCAACCTATCATTTCCAGAATTCTGTTAACATTTTATAGTAATATTAGTAAAAATTAAATTGCTGACCTCTATCAAAACCAATCTAAAACCATTTTGATGCCTAAACCAAAGATCCCTTCTGACCCCTAAAATTGCATTCCAGTAGCTTTTATGCACTTTGATATAAAAAATGTTTGCTTCTCTACTAGTCAGTAGACTTGTCTATCCTTCCTACTATATTATAACCTTTCCAATCAAGTTTCCTTCTCAATAGGCAAGTTAGTGACCATACTCTTAACTTTACAATTCTTACAAAGTTGAAAATCTCACAATGGCCAAGAATACTTGACTTCGGCAATTGATGCCCCAAAAGCATTTGACAGAGTATGTCATAAATTCTTATGTACAATAATGTCCAAATTTGATATTCCAAAAACATTAATTCACTACATTTATGTTCTTTATAAAAAAACTCTACAAGAATTTGTTAATGAGGCATATTCTTCCCCAACGTACATAAAATATGGAGTTAGACAAGGTTGTCTGCTATCTCCCATTCTCTTTAATCTGTTTCTAGAACCCCTTCTCATTTATTTATTATACAGAGCTTGCTGCAACTTTTCCAAAATTTCCAAAATTCATATTCCATTCATGGCTTATGCAGAATGACCTTAATGTATACCTTGCCACTCCTAATCCAGGTATCCTGAAATCTAATATAGTATACACTGTTTTGGAAGATTTCCAAATTATAAACTAAACTTGTAAAAATCTATAGTATGTCCCCTTAAGACAAACTATATTTCATTGCAAATTAACAATATCAGTTAACCTCAAATAAATACAGTGAAATATCTGAATATCGCATTGTACCAAGATCCATCACATAACTATAGCGCTAATATTCTTAACGTCTGGCTATGCATTCAGGACAATATAAAATGTGGTCCAATCTAAATTTTTCATTTCTTTCAAAAGTTGCTGTCAATAAAATGAATATATTTCCAAGGATTCTCTACTTCATGATGGTATCTTTTCAAAAAATCCCCCAAAAGTCTTCAATATCAGTACCTCCTTACTAAGCAAATGTACTTGGTCAACCCAAATTGGTATATATTTCATATAATAAATTAACTTTGTTAAAATTAATGGTGAGGCTAACCTTCCTGATTTTTATCTTTCCTACTTAATTAATAACAAGTAGATTTCTGTCTATCACTACTTTTAGACCTCTTAAAATTTATGATATTCTTATTGGATATGAATATGGGCTAGTGCCCTAAAATCTAGTCCATGTAATGCTTCAGCTATATCATTCCTAAATCTTAAAACAATTTAAAATCCTTAAGACTCTAATCAGTGTAGTCATGTCATTTCAAACCTTAAAGATCAACTCAGTCCAAAACTTTAACAATTTTGTAACATTTCCCTCATCATCTGTTTAACAAATTAGACTTAATATTAACCTTCCTAAAGTTTACTTACCAATTAGCCATTTATTAATTCTAAAATTGATATAATGTCCAATATAATAAGAAATACATGCCCACCATGTATTGATTTTCTAAATAACACTGATTTAATAAATGAGTTAGGGAAACATATTTATCTGAAATATACAAATTTGTATGAAATATAAGTTTACACTAGAAAAATAAGTATTGAGATTATTTTAGTTTAGTTAATCATACTAGTGTATTAGAGGGTAAAAGGAGATTAATATCATCATCAAAGAAAACTATATCTTCCTTATACCAGAAATGATTTTTGTGGAGAATTATACACAAAATCTTTATTACTCCTTATAAAATAGAGCTTATGTTTCAAATGTATTGGATGTTGGAGATTCAAATATGTGCTTAAAGCTGACTGGCAACATGTGGTCTTTGACTGCAGTGAGATGCCCCTGCACTGGCCCAGTAATCAAGGAGCATCAATCCCCACCACTGGCACCAGCTAGGGGGCGTGCACACTGTGAGGATGACAAGTACACACAGTAAAGTGCAATTTCCCTTAAGAGCAGATAGAGATCACAGTCAGTCTGGAGCTGGTTTCTCCCTCTTTCTCCAGATCCCCACTGGCACAGCTGCAGAGCTGAGATCTCATCTGAGTGGCCAAGCTAAGACCTTCAGCTCCCTCTGTCCAACCAGTGCTTTGTGTCCCTGCCCAAGTAGCTAACAATTGGTTGGGAGGGTGGCCTAATGGTTAAGATGTTTGCCTTACAAACACAAGATGCAGGGTTTGAGTCTCACAAGGGATAATTGGCTAGGCTTACAATGGCTAGCAAGGGCAGTTAGCCTAGTATGAACCTATGAACACACACACACTGACATTTGATATATATGCAAACTTACACACACACACACACACACACACACACACACACACACACACACACACACACACACACACACACACACACACACACACACACCTGGGGAAGGCTGGCACAGGTTTGCTAGTTATGCTCTCATCTGCCCAAACTGTAAGGTAGTTCCACTTGCCACCAGCCACTACTTATCAGCTTCTTAAGGCCCTTAACAAAGGGTGTACAATCCTACTGTGTAATGCTACTATTAATCCAAATTGTAGTCTGACCAAGAGCAAGGCTATTTAGGAGTGGCCTGTACAATGTCACCAAATACATATGCAAATACGCTGAGCTTAATTATGTCTCACAAATATCAGCCACAAAGATAAGTTTACATGTATTTAATAATAAATAATAAAAGAACAAGACAATACTCAGTAAATCCAACACAGTTAATTCAGATTTCAAAATCATGGGAAATATTTGAAACAACACTGCAGGACAGTCTCAAATAAATAAAGAAAACATCTAAACTAATCTTTACTATATTCTTATCTGCATCTAAAAAGAATTACTGTGCACTAAGAACTTACTTATAGGTTCATAGGTGTGCACTAGGGTAATGGCCCTGGAGCCTTTACAAGCCTAGCCCATAGAAGTGCACTGGCATTGTGCTGTCCATTGTTAGTTCCCAGTGCCTCTATCAAGTAGAGCCACTGGAGTGATCCCAGTGTGAACTTTCCATTTCCCATCTACTCATCAAGATTTCTCTTGAAGAGGCTAGTGATGTGGTCCGCTTGACATGTATGGGAGGTCTGTTCCAGAGCATGAGCAGTCTCTGGGTTATGAACCTGTCCCTCCAGCATGTTCTGTTGATTGTGGTAACGAGGTTGAGGTCTCTGAAGAGTGTGGTTCTGAGGGATTGGGATTTTGTTAGATGTAGCATTTCTAACAGAACTGGGTCAGACATAGCTTTATAAGTCAAGCAGAGATTGCCTCTTGGTAGTCGATATGAGACAGAGAATAGCTGGAGTTTTTTGAGTCTGTCCATGTAGGACATGTGTTTAAGGCCTAGGATCCTCTTTGTGAGGTACTTTTGTGGTCTCTTCAGCTGTTGCAGGTGTCTAGTGAGGTACATGCCAAATGGGGCATCATTCTTTATGACTGGTCTAATGAGGGAAGAGTAGAGAGAAATGATGACTGTTTCTTCCTGGATGCAAAACCCTTGGTAATGAGATGTGCCACACAGAAGGACTTTCTGACTGCAGTGACAATGTGGAGGTCGAAGGAGAGGTTGCAGTCAACCTGTGTCCCCAGATCTCTTATAATGCCTTCACTGTTCATTGGGCTCCCATCGATGTCGTAATTAGTGGGAACTGAGTTTTTCCTAAAGGGGATGACGACTCATTTTTTGGCATTAAGCTTAAGGCCATGGTTTCGACACCAGTCATTGGTCTCAGTGAGGCCTTTCTGTAGGATGTCTGCATCACTTGGGGAGTTAATAATGGCTCAGCCAGAGTCCCTTCGTTTTGGTCTGGACTTCTGAGAAGTAGATGCCAAACAGGAGAGGACCCAGGACCGATCCCTATGGGACTCCACTCTTGACTGGTCGGCAGTCTGACTTGGAGTCCGCTACTTTCACACTGTGGGGTTCTGTGAGCCAGTTTGCAACCCACCTAATGATATAGGGGTTGATGCCTAGTTTGATGAGTTTAACAATAATTCCCAAGTGAGGAATGGTATCAAAGGCCTTGGCCAGATCGAGGTAGGCTGTATAAACTGCCTTACCTTCATCCACTGCTCTGGTGACTGACTAAAAGAAGTCAACCAGGTTGAGCAAGCGTGATCTACCTTTCAGAAAACCAAATTGTGTGTGATCTAGAGTTTGGAGATTCCCTATAGCCTTGTTAATTAGGTCCATGAAAATGTGCTCCATAGCCTTACATATCAGACTCTTCAGGCTAATGGGGCGATAATTTTCAGGGTCTGTAGTTGCACCTTCTTTATGGAGAGGAATGACTGTAGCAGTGCACCATTTGATAGGGACAAAGCCTGAGGTGAGGCTGTGAGTGAACAGAGCACATAGATGTAGAACACAGCCAAGGGATATTGTCAGGTCCCATGGAAGCTGTATTTTTGGCTTTGACAATGCAGCTTTAATCTGTGCTGCAGTAATGCTGAGTGCCTGGCATTCTTCTGGTATTGAGATTGGTCCTTTGGGAGGGGGTAAAGTTGGCACTGAATCTGTTAGCCAGTAAGTTGGCAATATCCATTGGCTTAGTATAGGAGGTACCAGTGTGCAGTAACTCAGAGCAAATCTGGGTATTGCTGTAGAGATTCTTGATATAACTATAGAAGGCTTTATGGTTGTCTTTAGTGTCTGCCACAATTCTGCCTTCATAGCTGGCTTTGGAGGTTTTGATGAGGGATCTCAACTTTTTGTTGAGGCTAATAAGGGAATTTTTCCAGTCTTGTGAACTTCACCTTTTTCTGCAACAGTTTCTTCCTTCTGTTGTAGAGTTTATTATTGGCAGGGGACCACCAGACTTGCTTCCATTTTTTGGAGGAGGGTGTCTTGGTTCTGTTGGGTATGGCTAGTTCCATGCATTTATGTACTTGTTTGTAGAGTTCATTGGTGTATGATTCAGCAGTCATGCATCTATTTTCCATTGGCATGGGTGCTGTGAAGCTAGCCACCTCTGTTTTTAGGAGTCCAAAGCCAGTTTTGGAGAAGTTTTTCATAGTGGATACCTTTGTCGGGGGTGTGGGTGAGATGAAGATCTCCATGGTGATTAGTTTGTGGTCAGATCTAACCAGGGAGGAATTGACTATTGCTGTAGAGCAACGGTTGCCCATGTTAGTAATAACCAGGTCAAGGATGTTTCTTCCTCTAGTGTGGGGTAAGAATGAGCTGGTCCAGGGCATTGGAACTGATGAATTTCAGGAAGCTTTGGGCCAGTTCATTGGTGCATGAGTAGTTTTCCCATCTGATTCATAGATTCATAGATTAGTACTAGGCTAACTGCCCTTGTGAGCCATTTTAAGCCTAGCCAGTTATCCCTTGTGAGACTCAAACCCTGTACCTTGTGTTTGTAAGGCAAACACCTTAACCATTAGGCCATCCTCCCACTAAAGCTAATTGCTAGGTTGGCTTTTTTAATAAACCAGTCTAAGCCTAACCAATTTCCTTCCCAAAGGTGAGAATCAAACACTGTACCTTGCGTCTGCAAGTCAGATACCTTAACCATTAAACCAAGACCCAGTCTTTGAAGTCATCTAGTATGAGAGTATTAGGTTGGATCTTAATAGTTTTCAGCGTGCTTAGGAATGTGGAGTGAGAGTCTTGGGAAATGGTTGGGGACCTATAGCAGCCTATGACCTGAATCGCTGTCTTACCCAGTGTTATTTGTACCTAGAGTATCTCAGAAGAGTTATGCTGGGCTACTAGTCTGGAGGTGTGCATATCCTTTATGAATATGGAGACACCACCACCTATGTAGCTTCTCTCCATGTTCTGTGGCCGAAAGGTGTGGAATGAGTTATAGCCTGGTAGCACAGGAGTGCTTTCTGCTGCTTTAAACCAAGTCTTCGTTACAGCACAAATGTCTATGCTCTCCATTTTGAGGAGTGCTTCGAGTGAGTGCATCTTGAGATTTAGACTTCTAGCGTTGAGCAGCACGACCTTCAGATTGCATTTATTTATTGCTGTTACAGTGGTAATTTGGACTTTGGAACACCGCCTAAAACAGGCACTATGGGGGTGGCAAGAGCCTTAGCCAGTACCCGAAAACCGAGCGGTGACAGACGCAGGCCATCTCTGGCAAAGCATTAAGGTCTGTCAATCATGTCATCCCAAGCAGACAGATACTGGATCCCCTTAGAATGACACCAGAAACTTAGCCAATTGTTGAAGTCAATCATTTTCTGTTTGTCCTCTGGTATCATTCTGGGTGATGGTAGGATGCTGCTCAGGGCTAGAGTCATACCTGCCTGGGCCACATAATCCGAGAGCTCCACCATGTCTCTTTTCATGTAGTCCAGGGAGGAGTGTCTCAGGTCATTCACACCCACATGGACAATGACAGCGTCGTACTTGTGGAGTGAACTGAGTGCATGTGTTATGTGTCGGATCCTGGCACCTAATAGACAGCTGACTGTTACCTTTTCTTTATTCAACTTAGTGAGTGGGACATCAGTGTGCCTGACTATTGAGTCACCTATGATTATTGTATTGGACAAGCTTTTTTGCCTTAGGGGCTTAGGTTGAGGGGCACACTGTGTAGGTGAGCTGTGTGTCTTGTGGTTTGTGCTATGTTGTGCTGGCCAAGTGCATTTCTGCCTTGGAGGTCTCTGCTGTTTGGGTATATTTCTGTTGAGAGCCTCCACAAAGGAGGATGTGTGTTTGTTTGTTTTCTTTTGTGAGGGCTGTGATGATGGGTGTTCTGGAGGGGTATGTGTTCCATGTAGTGTGATGCAGGTTTTGACCTTCTCCTCTTGATCAGCTATTCCAGTCTTGGCTGGAGAGTGCATGGCTTCCAATTTGGAGATATAAGTGCATCACAAGTCTGAGTGTTGGGAGGTAAGAGGAGAGGGTTGTCTATGTACATGAGGCAGTTGCTACACTGTCTCAGTATGCCCAAGTTCACCAGGTTAATAGGAGAAAGCACAGGAAACTGACCTTTAGACATGTCAGGCGGGATGCTCATTATTACTAAGTACTGGAGCTGTTTCCTTATAGGATGTCTAGTGCTGATAGTACTTGTGTGCTACAATAATTACTACAAAAAGCCTGATTAAGTGCTAGGCAAATAAGCTAATTAAAGTGCAAGAGAGAAGAGAAAGTTGAAAGGGATAGAAAAAACTGCCCAAAAAGCCAATAAACTACAATGTCAGAGTCAGAAACCACTCCTGTTGTGGTAGATAGGCTACCTACTGCTTACCACTCCCACTGATAAACTGAAAGGCTTTCTTCTAACACAGAAAGGTTTGAGGAACTCAGAAACTTACAAAACAGTTCTAGATACACCAGGTCTGTATCTGGACTACTCTAGTAACAGGAAAGGTGGAAAACAAGCTTAGCTTTTTTTCATTTTGCAGAAAAAACAGTTAACTTATAGCTGGAGTACCTCAAAAAGGGGTTTAAAACCATGCATCTGAAGCTCTGGCTACTGCAGACCTGCATTTAGACTATGCTGCTCAATTTTAAGATTAAGAACTCACTAAGACAAAACTCACAATGAAGCACAGATTAATCACTTATAGTCAAAAGAATAGCACTTGCAGTATGAAAAAATACAGTTGAACAGCAACAAAATGCAATTACAGTAATGAATTGCAGTAGGTAGCAATGAAATATAGTTAATCAGTAGATTGCTTTGAAACGATAGCTCACAAATCACAACAGTATCAGAAAGCACTAATAAAGCAGCGATTCAGTGGAATAAATTTAGTGAGGCTACCAACAAGCAGTAATAAATATGGCAAATAGCAAAATGAAGTAGAAAGAGGTAAATTTTTTTTAATAGTAGAAAGTGAAGAGACAGAAGATAATGAGAGAATTCAAGAATCTAAAAGAAGCTAAAAGGGTGGGCCATTGCTAAGTTCTCACTGTAAACAGTAGAATGAGTTGATGTAATGTGAAGTGTCCAGTATCAACTTTCTACTAGAGGTGGGCAACTCAAAGCCAACAAGACTTAAGATCACCACCACCACAACTGGGTGGGTGGGTAGGAAAAACAATTATACAGATTACAGAGATATGTATCAAAACAGAAGTGCAGAAGATGATTATAAATAAACACTTATTTTTTTCCAATATCACAGCAGGGCAGTGGGCCAGTCTCTCTGCAGCTCTGACAGAGCAAGGCAAGTACAGACAATGATGATGATGATGATGATGATGAGTGGATGTTCTTGCTAGGTCCAAGGCAAAATACAAAATGCACAGTCTCTCTCTGAGAGAGTTCTTAAATCAATATCAAATATTACTGCTGGGTTAGCTTGAATGACATCACATTTTGTCACCCGACTTCAGTTCCTAGGCTAAAACAGAATTTAACATCTCTGTGTTAAAAATACATATCTCTCAGAACTGTGCAGCTGCTAGAAAGTCATAAAGCAATAAAACATTTTTACATCTTAAACCTAGTAATTACTTCTCTTTCAATACAATACAAAAACGTCTAGCTCTAGACATTGTATCTGCTACACTAAAACTGAGAGAGAACTTTTATAAGACAATCATAAGGCAATCTAATTTCAATGTATTTTCTGTTCAGCAGGGCATGCTGTGGTTACATTTTAGCTCAGTACATAACATACAGTTCTGTATAAATCTTATCAGTAATTCACAAATGACATAGAATTATTTACAAAATTCCAGATAACTGGGCTGGCAGTATTTCCCTATATCACATGCAGCATGATATAATCTTTTTTGGAAAGAAATAAATAATTTTCTACAAGCTCTATGGACAGACAAATTCAATTTAACTTATTCAATAATTCTGTGTAATGCTCCAAATCCTGGCAATATTCCTGGAATGCAGTACCCTCTCATGTGGTGTCTGTTGACTGTTTCTAGAAAAGTTATTATAATTAACTGGAAAAATATATTAATCCCTCATTTAAAGAATGTATAAATATTGCTAACACTGTTTGCTAAAATGAATTTGTCACTATTAAAATGAATGAGAACAGATAAAACTACCTCTTGCTATAATAACTTAAGTATTTTATTAGAAAAAGTATTGATTTAAGAAATATATATTTACTTTTTTTTATCCTTGGATAATGGAATGGAAATTTAGAATTTCTTAGATTAATTGATGTAGACACTATTGTAAATGGTTGTTTTTTGTTTGCTGCTTCTTTTCGATGAAAATATACTGGGCCAGATTCCAAAAGAGCTGCTCTCAGTGCATGTTTGTACTGAGTCTGATTTGGTGTAAGGCCTATTAATAAACAGGCTTACTATGGGGACCAGATTCTAAAACACCTTCTGTCAGTGTAAATTTTCAGTTACACCGAACAAGTCGGTTAATAAACAGGCTTACTATGGGGACCAGATTCTAAAATACCTTCTGTCAGTGTAAATTGTCAGTTACACTGAACAAGTCTTTTGGAATCAGGGCCACTGTTTCACTGTGTTTAGAACTTTAATAATAACTTCCTGAAAAAAAAAAAAAGAATAACAACTATGAGCTATGTGAGAACTCAAACTACATTGGCATATGTCAGTGACACAACAGGTATCAGACTTGCCTTGGTTCAGAAGGCTATGGGTTCTGTTCACACAGCAGGGAGATGGCTCACTGACACTACAGTGCAGCATAAGGGGGGGGTGCTACACTCCTGAGTGTGTGTCATCCTTCAGATGAGATGTTTAACTGAGGTCCCATCTGCCTGCATTGGTGACGGTAGCTCTGGTGAATGTAAAAAATCCCATGGCACCTATGAAAAGAATAGAGGTCCTTTATTTGTATACAAAAATAACTCCTATTTGCAAAATATTTACATATTTGTTTATTTTTATTTTATTTTACGTTTCATGACAGGGATTGTCTGATTGAGCTGAAAAGCCCTTTTTCAGCGGCGGGCCTGGGAGAAAAGCTCCAACATATTATACAATTTTCATTATAAATTAGCATTAAACAGCAATGTTACAGGATTATTACAAGGCATTAAGTAGCAATACAGTGTCAATAATCAGGAGTATAGCATAACTATGTCAAGATGTATAAAAAGAAATATGTCATTAAGATGAATATAGTTTTTGGGGTAAGTGATTACAAAAACCCAGTTTTATCATGTATACTGAGCATAGTAATATAACAAGAATTAATAAAACACTCCAGGTAAAATATAGAACATGGGTAAAAAAACAATGTCAGTCATACTTTGGTAAGAAGAAAAAAAATCAAGTAGGATTCTTACAAGTAAAAGTACAGATTCAGATGAACCCGGGGATCAGGATCAAGAGAGAATTTAGGGGAATAGTAGTATAGGGGGGTATTATGTAGGCATAACCATGTACTGTACATAGAAGAGGAGTTTTTGAATTGAATTGGGATGTGGCAGGAGGGAGAGGAGGGGAAGTGGATGAGATAAGGTAAGAGAGAAGAGTGTGGAGCGGGAACGCTGTTAAGGTGGTTACATGAAGGCAAGTCAATTACAATAGAATGTTTCTCTGAGGCAATTTGCTTAATAGATTTTTGAAGACAGTAGAAAGAGTAGTCAAGGAAGATTAGAGAGAGCTAGTGAAAAGAGTGAGTTAAGTGCAGAATGTAGATTAAGGTATGAGAAGTAGGGGATGTTTAAGGAGGGGAGTGCAATGGCAGGACCAGTGACTTTTAAAGTGGTCTTTGGTGGCTGTCTTAAATTGTTTAGGACATGTAGGGGTCCTGATTTCTAGTGGGAGCCTGTTCCAGGCAATGGTGAGGTGATAGCTGTACATGTTGCGTCCAAATTTAGACTTGGGTTTGTAGATTTGTAGTAGGTCTTGGTTAGAGATTCGGAGAGGTCTGGAGGGAGAATAATGGGAGATGAGAGGGGATAGTGCTGGGCAGTAGGAAGGCTGGTATACGCTAGAATGGATGATCTGGAGCTGAGAGAGAAGATGCTGGTGGAGTAATTCAAGCCAGTTTAGGTGTTTTAGAGAGAAACAGTTATGGAATTTGTAGGTTTGTTGGGAAGTAAATCTAGCTACCTTGTTGTAGGTGGATTCAAGTTTGGTCAAGAGTGCTGAGTTAAGATTTGTGAGAATTTGAGAATTGTACAGTAGACTGGGTAGAAGGTAGGTAAGAGAGAGGGCAGTCTTGGCTTTACAGGTAAGGAGGTTCTTGTTACGGTAAAGGAGCCCTGGTTTTGAATGAGTCTTTTTGATACAGTTATTAACATGCAAGTCAACTTTAAGCTGATTGTCAATGGTTATGCCTAAGAGCTTAGTGCTGGATTCTACCTGAATGGGAGTGTTATTAAGGGACTGTATGGAGAAGGAGGGTTTAATATTGTTGAACATTTTAGGTAGGAAGAATAACAGCTTTGTTTTTTTAGGGTTAAGGATGAGCTAGTTGTTGGAGAGCCATGTTACAACTAAGTTAAAAGATGCTGGAGTAGCTGAGAATACCTTAGAGGGATAGTTGGCTGTGGTGATGACTGTAGAGTCATCTGCATTTTGGACTAAAGATGACTGAGGACAGGAGGTATAGAGCTGATTAGTAAAGTTATTAAAAGTAAAGGCCCTGGGATAGACCCTTGAGGTACACCCATTTTTACATGGAGAGGAGGGGAGAGTGCAGAGTGCCATCTCACTGATTGAGATCTATCAGTGAGGTAGCTGGAGAACCATGCAACAGTATCAGAGGAGAAGTTGAGGTTATGCAGTTTGTGCAACAGAAGAGAGTGTGAGACAGTGTCAAAAGCTTTTGAGAGGTCCAAGAATAGGCAAGAAATAAGTTAATGGTTGTCCATGGCTATAAAGACAGTGTTGAGGAAGGATAATAGAGCTGTAATGGTGCTATGTTTGGGTCTGAAGCCATGTTGAGTGGGTGTAAGCAGATTTTCCTGTATTAGATACTGCATAACTTGTTTATGAAGACATTTTTCTAGTACTTTTAGAAAGAGGGGAGAGGATAGCGATAAGTCTAAAGTTGGAGATATCAGAGGAGTTGTCTCCTGTGTGTATAGGTAGAGTGTAGCATTGTTTCCAGATGGAAGGGACTTTAGATTCAGAGATAGAGTGATTAATTAGGATAGATACAGGGAGAGCAAGAGAGTCAGCTGCTAGTAGAAGAAAAGTGGAAGGAATATTGTCAGCTGATGCTGAGCATGGTTTTAATTTAGAGAGTAGAGTTTTGATGTAGCTAATAAGTACAGGTTTAAGGGAGAAGGTATTTAAGGAGATAGTATTAGGAGTAGGTTCAGAAAAGTTGGAGATGTTAGTAGTAGAGGAGTTTGGGTTAGGGTTCAGTAGCTTAGATATTGAATAGGTATTGGAGATAGTGGCAGTTTCTTCAGATGTCTTGTCTGGGCATGGATTGGGGGAGCTAAGATTACCAGGATGTAATATTTGGTTAATAGAGTTCCAGAACTTTTTAGGATTAAATTTTAGGGCTGTGGGAGGTTTGTTGTAGAAGTCCTTTATCTTTGCTTATGTGTTTTTTGTCAGATTTCTATAAAAAAAAAATATATATATATATATATATATATATATATATATATATATATATATATATATCACCTGTCACATGATATCACACGTATCACTCTACTACAAAATTCCTATTCAGATTTACAGAAAGCACTCCAACATTTTCATTTCCCCTTTTCATTAGATTCATGGTTTCATAAGTTCATAGCTGATTACTAGGCTGGCTTTTTTAACAAACATGTCATTGTAAGTCTAACTAATTTCCTTCCCGAAGGTGAGAATTAAACACTGTACATTGTATTTGTGAATCAAACACTTTAACCATTATACCAAGCCCCAAGCTTTAACTGTTTATATTCTTTTTCATCCATTTCCTTTCTTTTTCCTTTTTGTACTTAGCCCTTTTCCTGTCTTTTACTCTTCCACCAGTAAAATTATTTTTTCTCTTTTACTACCTCTTGGTTTATGCCTTCATCACTTATTTCAGAACCTTCTTCTATAGCCTCTTTATTATCTTTTTTTCTCATCTATTTTTTCTTCTCTTTCTAGTACTATTAAAATGTCTTTCCTTTATTCATTTTCTTCTTTCTCTTTCCTTACTATTATTTTCATTTTTGCAATCCATCCATAAATGTCCAATTTTGTTGCATTTATAACATTTAACTTCACATTTATTTTGCATCATGTCCAGTTTCCCCACAAATATAGCTTTTTCAGTTGTCACAGTTACTTATCAAATGTTCTTCTTTTCCACAAAAAAAGGATATTTTGGGTTGTCCCCAGTACTTTACAACACCCCTATTCCCTTCCATATTTATCATGCTTGGTATTGTTTTCTCTATTTTAATACAATATTACAATCCCAGGCACCAGTCCATAAGCACCTTTTATCATAAATGTTTGCAATGTCCAGTAATACTTTACATAAAGCTTTCAAATTCCTTTCAAAGTTTCTCTTTATACCTCTATTTGAAATTGTACATGAATCTTCTTTTTGTTTCCCTGTTAAATGCTTTTATCATAAAAATTCCAGGAGTTGCACTCTTTTTTTCCCATATTCTCCAAGAAAATTTTCATTGAAAAACAGTCTCAAATATAATGTCACAAAATGTCTACTTGTTATAAGAATAAAAACTCTTAGCTCATGTGCATTTACAAAAAGGAACTATTAAGTTGTCCCACACTTCATACCTATCCATTTTGTTGTCTTCTTTACTTTGATTCCTTGCCACATACTTGTTTTTCATCTTCTTCTGCCTCTTTTTCTGACACTTAATGTTTGCCTTCTTTTACTTCCTCTGCATGTGTTTTCTTTTCCATTTCAGCACTATTCTTCAGGACTGTCTCTGCTTCGTCCTTTTGTATTTTCTCCATAATGTCCTCTAAGGAAACATCTCCTTCATTTTCTGGCTCACTTTCCAACACCATTTCTTTAAGTAAATCATCCCGCAGCCCTCCTGACTGGAGGGTTGTAATTATACATCTGTTATTTGCTGACTCATCTCCATCAAACATGTTTCTTTGAAACATTTCATCAGAATCCTGCACACATTCTCTAGTCTTGGTATTTGCTTTCTCCTTCATTTCTTTCAGTACTCCATCATCTCCTTCTCTCTGTGTCTTCCTCCCTGTTTTTCTGGGCCACCTCTGTGCCTGGAACAGAAACAGGAAGTGCTCCTCTAAAATGGTTCCCACTCACAACATTGATGAGTAGGGGATGTTCCCTGATGCCCTGGCTAATTTTTCCCCTAGTAGGAGAATTGCCACCATGGTTATCCCCTGAAAAGAAGCTACTCGCCTAGTGAGGCTAACCCTGTCAACAAAGGATAAATAAATAACATAAAAATACATTTTATTCATCACACACAATTGACTGCAGCATAAACATCACCGCAGAGCAAAACTAATGGAAAATAAGTTTAAAACATCATCATCAACACCCTTTGTCCCATTTTCTACATGGGGTTGTTCTGTCATATCAACTGTTGCCATCTCACTCAATTCATTGCCATTCTCGAGCCTTATTCAACACTCATGCCTGACTGTTGCATGCCTTCTGACACACAATCCATCCACGCCTTTGCTGGACTCCGTTGTCTCCTCTTGCCTTCTTTCTGCCTGTCCCAAATCTTCTTCATCAGATGATATTCTGCTTTTCTCCACTTGTGACCATACCACTGTAATCTGGTCTCTTTGACCTTTTCTGCAGTAGGAGCTACTTTGGCTCCTATGCCCTCATTTCTTCATCTGTCTCACAGTGTGCATCCTACCACCCACCTGAAGCACTTCATCTCTATCACCTCTAGCTTCCTCAACTTCTTTGCCTTTACTGTCCATGTTTCTGTATCACAGAGTAATGCTGGTGAAACCATGGTTTTGTATACCTTACTTTTCATTTTTTTTGGCATTCTTTTGTTACATACTACTCCTGTCTCACTGTGTCAGGTGGCTGCAGCCCTGTGATTCTAGCTTTGACTTCCCCATTCAGTCTTCCCTTCTCCTCGATCACCCCTCCCAGATAGTTAAAGCTATTAACCTGTTCCACTATTTTCCCTTCTATCTCAGTTCACAGTTTCTTCTGAACTCCATTTGCTGTCATTACAACTGTATTATCAGTATTCAGTTTCATCCCATGTGCCTTTAATTTTACATTCCATTCCCCTATCATTTGCTGAAGTTCTTGCTCAGAGTCTGCCTGTAATGCCACATTGCCTGCATACAGCAACTTTGTTGATCTTCCCCCTCTGAACTGTTTGCTAATATAGTCTATCACCAGTATGAACAGAAGTGGGCTCAAAGCTGAACCCTGATGCACACCAACTCCCACTACGAACCCCTCTGTGAGACGAGCACTGTTCATACTTGTACATAGCCTGCACTAATTCTACCAGTGTATCTGGGACTTTGAAGAACTGCAGGACTGGCCAAATCAACTTTCTTGGGACCTTGTCATATGCTTTCTCCAATTCTTGGAATGCGAGTTGGATGCTTTCCTCATCTGTAGCTTCTTCTCAACTATCCGTCTTACTGCAAACATTGGGACAGTTGTGCTGCATCCTGATCTGAATCCAAACTGCTTATCTTTCATCTTATTTTCTGTTACTCTTTTTTCGTTTATCAGTCACCCTCTCCAGAACTTTCATGCAGTGTGACAGAAGTTTGATAGCTTTGTATTGCCCTCAGTTGTGAACATCTGTATGCTTATTCTCTGGTCATCTGGGATATGCCTTCTTCTCCACGCTGTTATGAGTACCCTCAGGAGGCATTTCTCCCCTATCCCACCCAACATCTTTATTATATCTGCTGCGACCTCACTGAACCTGCTGCTTTCCCTGACTGCATTTTCCTTAGTGCTGTTCTCACTTCTTCTACTCCTCTTCTGTCACTGTAGGCTGTGTCTGGGACATTACAGCTTCTGTGAGATTTTATTCATTCAGAAGCTGCTGTAAGTACTTCTTCCATCTGCCTTTGATATCCTGTGGACTGGTGAGCAAGTTGTTGCTGGCATTTCTGTGGAAGGGTGGCTGACTACCTTCTTTATCTTTCTATCTTTGTCTGCCACCTAATGTAGTTTCTTTGTGCGATCTACTGACTTATCTTCCAGAAGCTGGTAAGAGCACCTCTGATTCCTTGTTCTTTGCTATTGCTGTCTTAGCCTCTTTGTTAGTCAACACCAGTATTCCTTCATAGCCTGGTCCATCTTTTCTATCTTCCACTTTTTCTTGCTTTTCTTCTTTCTTTTGATGACTTCCTGGACTTCTGCATTCCACCATCAGCTTTCCTTATGTACCGTATATCCATAGCTGGCCCACCCACACATCTGTTCTGTAGTCCTCACACATACTGTTTTGAGACTCTGCCATTTTTCTTCAAGTCCACCTATTTCCTCGTCTGCTTGAGGTGCTAGACCCCTGAGTAATTCCTTGAAATATTGTGCTTTCTCTCCAGTCAACTTCCAGGTCATCATCTTGGTCTCTGTTGACCTTAGAGCCTTCTCTGACCACTACTTTCAGCTGATTGTGACAACCAGTGGTTAATGCTGTGGGCTGACTGTTTAACTGCGGATGACTTTGCAGTAGTTGATTCTACCCCAGTGCCCTTTCCTTAATAGGAGGAGATCTACCTGATTTGCATGTTGACCACTCTTGTATGTGATCTTGTGACTGTCTCTCCTTCTGAACCTTGTGTTGGCTACTGTCAAGTCATTTGCCAGACAGAAGGCTAGAATGGCCTCTCCTCCTCTATTCCTTTCCACTTGGACCTATACCTCATATTGTCTGCTGTCTGTCCTGATATGTGCATTCACGTCCCTCATTATTAACACCAATTAATGTTGTCCTGCTTTATCTAGTAGGTTCTACAGTTGTTGCCTGAATGCACTGTCTTCCTCACCATCACAACCCAGTTCTTGGGCATAGGTTGAGATTATGAATACTGTCCTGTCATTAGGCTGGAGTTTAATTGCCATGAGTCTATCAGTAATTCTGATGACATCCCTCACTGTCTTCTGAAGCCTCTTTCTCACCACAATTCCCACACCATTTCTAGCCTGTCCTCCCCGAGTAATAGACTCTGGATCCCAAGTCAGGTAGTTTTGCTGCATTACCCTTCCACCTTGTCTCCTGGATACATAGGATGTCCACCCTTCTCTGTATCATTATGTCATCCATTTCCAAGCTGTGTCCCATCAGTGAATCTACATTGAGTGTAGCAGTTATTAGTTTGTGTTTAGCAGGTTGATTGTTTTTACATCCAGATTGCTCTCAAGAGAGTTATCCGGGTAACTCAAACTAGGCATCTGGAGACTAGCTGACCAGTAGCTTATTGACTCAGTGCTGCTGGGCTTTATGACAGGTAAACACTGGCCAATAGTGGCACATATACCACAGTCTAGAAATTAGGAAGCTGAGACATTTATGCAAGAAGTCGCTCTATATTCAACCAAAAAGGTATGAGGTAAACCAAATTAGGACAACTACCTCTCAGATGCTGTAGTAATTTTTCAGTTAGTCAAATAATGTGGATAGGTCCATCATATCATATGATAATGAGAGGTCTAGTATGACCAAAAAAAAAAAAAGAATTGTGATACTGATTCTTCACATTAAGGATATTGTTGAAGACCCTTGTTAAAGTTTCAGTACTATGTTTAGTATAAAAGCCAGACAGTAATAGATCATTAATGTTATTATGTCTTATGTACGATATCAGTTGCAGGTACACTACTTTTTCAAGAATGTTGCCTACAAGGGAAGATTTCAAATACAGTAAAAGTTGCACAGATGATCAGGATCTAAATCTACCTTTTTGATTACTAGAGTTGCCAATGTTTCCTTTATTTGTATTGTAAATACCCCTTCCTCAAATTAAGCAAGGACAGTATGGTATAGTCTTTGACCCATACACCCAGACAAGTTAGAATATGTTTAATGGGGCAAGGATCTACTTTACAACTACTTGAATGCACAATGGAAATGAGAGACTTAGAGTCATCCTAACTGGGAATAAGAAACTCAGAGCAACTAAGATAAGGGCTCATCTTAAAGTGTACATGAGCATCACCCTGTCTGGCTTTTTTGGTAACCCTGATTTGAAGCAGGCATTCTTAGCAGCAAAGTATTTGGCAACTAAGTCACAAAGATGGTTAGATGGTCTGTCCCGCCATTGTTAGAATGTGTAATTCAAAGTCAAGTCTTGGCTGTTCCAATACTTGGTGGGTAGGCTCTGCACGGCTCTGGCTTACAGTTTCAAACAAGCAGGTAAGGTCCTGGTTATATGTCTCAGACAGTTTGTCATGCCTAGAGGCACTACAGTCATGAAAGTGCAAGATAAGGTTGAAAATTACTGGGGTGATCAGGTCATATCTTCCGAAACACACAACACCTATGTTGGGGGTCATCTTGGGGTTGATCAACCAAGAACTGAATGAATGAATGAATGATGATACCAACTGATTGATTCCCCTCTCTATTCACTGGTTGTCGTACAAAGTTAAAAGACCAATTCCAATGTATGGTCATATCTTTGTTTAACAGAGGTACCCACTTGAGCAAAACTGAATGGTTGGTTGAAGCACTTTGCAGCTGAGTACCAAGTGGTCAAGCATGTCCAATCAGATTTACTGTATTGGACGTTTCCCATTACTGGACCGATGATAAAGCTTCTCCTGGAGCTGTATGGAGCTTGGTTATTGGAGAAGAGTGAACTTTTTTCATTGCTGGACCCTTGTTAAAGTCAATCCAGGAGTTTAGTTGGGTTGCATTTTAATTGATTTTGTTCAGTCATTACGTATTCAGTAAAGTGTTTGTTTTTTTCTTGGTGAAATGACATATACTTCTGTATATATTGATATCTTTATCACCTTAGGAGGAGCCAATACACTTCCATATGTTATGTATACATACATGGAAGTGTTGGAGGGCATAGCATATGGTTCTAGTAAGCCTCCTCTGTGGTTTGGGAGGGATTCTGTAACTGTAATTTACTAACTCAGTCCCCTATGTCCTGTGTCATATATCTTAATGTGGTAGCACTGAATGTGTATACTGGCACCAATGAAAGATACCGAGACTGGATGATAAGTATAGAATCAGGACAGCAGTGGAGCAAGAATGGGACTAGTGGCTGTGACCATGGATGGCATAGCAAGGACTGAAGACACATTCTCTTGAAGTAAAGTAAAACAAATTGCAAAAAATCCGCATCAAGTTCATCTAAAATCTGTAAGACCCTTAACATTATTTTAAGCATGCATTTCTTATTATGCTCAATTTGGATGATACTGACTTTGAATATTAATGAATGACCCCCTACATACTGTAGCTGTGTACAGACAGTTAAATATGGTTAAAACAAACAAAAGTAGTAAAAAATCATACTACCTTTTTCCATTACATCACTCTTTCTATTAGATTCACATGTGCTGTAACGTATTTAAGAACATACAGAATGCAGAGTGTGAATGCATGTTGTAAGAGCGCACACACTGTACTGGTTTTGGACAAAGACATATTCTGTACCTATAGTGGACTGTATGTTAAGGTAATTTCCATAGATACAAATGTCTGATTGTAATTTGTCTGCATGTGTGGTTACAGTCTTGTCTTGTGGTTGCAACTTTTCACTTCCTTGTTCTGTAAAAGAAGAACGTTTATATCTGCAGGCAGATTCAGGAGAAATATCTCTCCTAGGCTGTTGTTTGCAGTTACAGAAGTGCTTCTGTTATGTGCGGCATTTTCTTGCAGCTTGAATTTTGTCTGATTTGAATTAACTTATTGATTAAGAATCCTAAACAAGTTGTATTTTCTTGTGTTATTAATTTAAAGAAATGTATTGTATTTTGTTGAAGAATGGCTAAATGCTGTATAGTAACAAAAATATATATGTTCTTTTCTTTTCAAAGCGAGCAGAACGACAGACTCGAATGATGGACTCTGCTCAGTATGCCGAGTATTGTGAAAGCCGACAGCAGAGTTTCTGTATGTATAACACCTAGTACCATTGATATGAATTAAAATGTTTTATTACTCGTAATGGTAAACGGTTAACTTTCATGTTATAGCATCATTCTGTGGTCACACATTTTTCTTCTGTTTATTCATTGAAATGTAATGATTGGATGGTGTCATCCTACCAAAAGTTGAATTTGAATGCGTCATTACTTATCATTAACCACAAATAAACTAAATAGCTGTCATTAATCCCCTTGCACACACTTTATTGTCTTTATGTTTCACCAGATATTTGTAACTTCCTTTCACAGTCATTTCAGTAGCAGGCATCATTGGAGGGTTAGCATAATGATTAAGGTGTTTGCCTTACAAACACAAAATGCAGGGTTTTATTCTCAACTGGGATAATTGGTTAGACTTAAAATGGCCCACAAGGGCAGCTAACCTAGTGCTGCCCTATAAACCTTTTGAAAAAATTGTTTATAGCTTAAGCCAAGGGCATTATTCTGTATGTCCACCCTTGTAAATGTAAGAGAGAAAAAAAAAACACCACCACATGGTCACAGTGACGAGTTAATCCTTTTCTACTGAGAAACTTATAAGTAAGGACCTGGCATCTAGGTCCAAAGAGGTCATTATCCCACTTTACTCCGCATATAACAGACCAATCATAGAGTATGAGGCTCACTTTGGTACCTTACAAAATAAATATAAGGTGTAACAAACATGCCTTATGCAGAGTGCCTTAAAGCCCTTTCTCCCTACTCAGTCTCGAATACTTTGCTGAGGGGTGATCTCTACCTGGCTTACAAGGCTTCCACAAACCCCACACCTTTGAATCTCTTACATCTTCGTAAGTCAAAGAGTACCAGAAATACCAGGTCTACGGACATGGATTTTTTCTGTGACTTAAAATACAACATGCTAGAGAGACAGATATGTGCACCAAAGCGTCTATATTATCTTGTTGAATGATGACAATATTGAACAGCTAAAACATCGAAAATGCCATACATCGAAACTGTTCTTGTAGGGGGCTGCGCCTCAAATACTTTGCTGAGGGGTGATCTATACCTAGCTTACAAGGCTTCCACACACCCCACACTTTTGAATCTTTTACATCTTCGTAAGTCAAAGAGTACTAGAAATACAAGGTCTAGGGACATGGATTTTTTCTGTGACTTAAAATACAACATGCTAGAGAGACAGATATCTGTACCAAAGCGTCTATATTATCTTGTTGAAAGATGAGAGTATCGAACAGCTAAAACATCGAAAATGCTGTACATCGAAACTGTTCATACCCCCCGCTAATTATATATACCAACTCTGAGATCGTACTACAGTGAGGAAAGAGCAAATTTTCTCATCCCCACTGTACCATGATCCCGTAACAACACTTTCGATGTACAGCATTTTCAATGTTTTAGCCGTTCGATATTTTCAACATGCGATAACGTGAAGTAGACCCGTACCAAAGACTGCCCTACTATGAAACAGGCTTCCCATCCATGGGAAGCTGAGTTAGTCTATTTCCCAGTTTAAACACAACCTAGACCAGTTTATGGGGAATGGGAAATTTATACCTGGCCTGGCTCCCATGTCCCTAATGGACAGAGGTTGCTTATAAATGCTTGACCCTCAATGTCCTATTTGAATACAGAATATCATCATTCTTTTGGGAAAACCTGGCTAGGCTTAGAAAGGCCCCCGGGTTATTAGCCTAGTAACAGTTTGTGAATCTGTGTTCCATTTACCATGCAACTGGAGTTTCATCTTTTGCCTTTTTTCTTGACTTTGCTTTCCATTTTATTGTACATACGTTGCCATGCTGAAGTAAATATTGATTCATGCACACTGTGCTCATTTCTTCTCTTATAATTACTTAAGAGTTCATAGGTGGTTACTAGGCTAATGGTACAAGAGTCTTTACAAGCCTAGCCAGTAATACTCAGAATATGACAGTATTACAGTAAAGTGTCACTTAACCGGCACCCGTGGGGATTGGTAGGTGCAGGTTAAGTGTATGTTCTGGTTGCTTGAGATGTGCCCGCTTTTCCACATTGAACAGAAGAGGCTCCCCTGTGTGATTTTTGATTGGCTCGCATGCTGGCATATGAGCCAGTCAAAAATGACAAAGAGGAGCCTCTTCTGTTCAATGCGGATTTTTGATTTGCTCGTATACCAGCATACAAGCCATTCAAATGCTGGTTGCTTAAGAATGTCGTTTGCTTGAGACCCGGATATTGGGGATTTTACTGTATATCTTAATTCCCCAGATATGGGATGGAGTAGTATCAAGGTAGTGAGTCTTTGGGTTTGGAGCCCTGAGTCATTTTATAGACTGCCTCTATCCAAAAGAAACACGGGTAGTACCCCAGGAGTGAGTTTATGGTTCCCCATCCATTTATCCAAATTCTGTTTGAAGAGAGTGAGGTACAGACTTTGTTTTACAAAGATGGGAAGTTTATTCCTTAGATGAGGTAGCCTTTGGGATACAAATCTCTCTCTCAAGCAGTTTCTGTCAGAGTCACAAATAAGCTTCGGGTACATGGAGCGCATAGCCCTTATATTTATTGCGAATGTGAACATTTTCATTAGGGTTGGATCAGAGAATGCCTTGTAAGTCAGGCATAATTCCCCTCTAAATAAATGATATGAGACAGTGTGGCCTATATTATATGCTCAAAGAGACATTTCTTAGAACATATAATTATTAACACCTAAAGAGCGAACGACCACGTCCTTGAATTTTTTCCAGAGCCGTACACAAATAACACAAACTTCAAAGCCTTAATCAACTGGGGGGCTTTGCCCCCCACACCCTCAACATGGGGGGCTATGCCCCCCACACTAAATATACCAACTCCGAGATCACACTACGTTGGGGAAGAGGGCACTTCCCAATAACGGCCAACTGACATGGCCGTTCTCGCTTTAGAGCAGTCTCTCTCTTTAGGTGTCGATGATTATATGTTCGAAGAAAAGTCTCTTTGAGCATATAATATAGACCTGAGACAGAGTAAAGTGATAGGGCATTTAGTCGGTCTGCATAAGACTTTTGTCTTATGCTTTATATTTATTTTTCGCAAGAAACCTCTGGAGCCACTGCAGTTGGTTTAAGTACCTGGTTAGATGCATGCAGAAGGGAGCATTGTACTCGATTGTGGGCCTGATGAGGGCCAAGTACAGTGGCACTATGACTTGCTTTGATGTAGATGCCATGTCTTTACTTTTATAATTTAAGCCACAGAGAAGGATTCCCTCACTACTGTAGCTACCTGGTGGTCAAAGTTTAGGTTACTATCTATCTGTGTTCCAACATTGCTCACCACTGGGTCTACTTTTAGGGATGTGCTATCAATATTATAATTTACAGGGATATCTGATTTACCGAAGGGTATGATTACACATTTTTTACTATTTAGTCTCAGACTGCAGTATTGGCACCAGTCATTTGTCATTTTTAGGCTTGTTTGTAAGATGTCAACATATTTTGGGGATTCGGTGATTGCTCCCAGCTTATAGTCGGCAGGGAACTTGGTGAGCTAGGTCCCTCCAGCATTAGCCTTCACTTCAGAGACGTATATACCAAATAGGAGGGGTCCCAACACTGAACCATCTGTGACACTGCTAGTAACAGGTTTCTTATCAGAAGTGGATTTACCTACCTGGACAACATGTGTCCTGTCAGTGAGCCACTCAGCTGTACCTCGGATGATGATGGAGTTTATGCCTAACTCAGTAAGTTTATCTGGGATTCCTGAGTGGTGGACTTTGTTGAAAGCTTTGGCCAGATCTAGATAAGTAGTGTATATCATTTTACCTGCATCCATGGCCCTGGGCGTTTCTCGAATAAGTCCACCAGATTGAGGAGGCAAGATCTCCCTTTGACACAGCTAAACTGGGTCTCTTCAGCTTTTGGAGAGTTTCTGTGTTATCAATCAATTCCATGAAAATTCTCTCCATGACTTGCAGATAAGACTGGTCAAGCTTATGGGTCTGTAGTTCTCTGGGTCAGTTGATGGGTCCCTCCTTGTGCAGCGGGATGACTGTTGCAGTCCTCCATTCCTGTGGGTCAAAGCCCTTTTGGAGGCTGTGGTTAAAGAAGGTTTCTAGTGGTCCTGATAGATTGTATTTTAAACTAATAAAGAAGCATCTGGAATGTTGTTGTGACCCATGGAAGCTGTGTTTTTGTTTTTCAGGAGTGCAGTAAGGACCCATTCCATCATAATGACTAGTAGGGGGATGGTTGTGGGTATTTATTTGCATGTGGTAGAAGGTGATGAGAGAGAGAAGTTTGAACTGAACTTGTCAGCCCACAGGTTTGCTATATTTTCAGGCTAGGTATAAGTGTTGCTGTTTATGATCAACTCGGCACATTGCTGAGCATTTCCCTGAGGTTATAAACATAATTTAAAAAAAAATGTTTATCTTTCACCTAGGAAGATATCTTTGCCTTAGAGAGGGTCCAATTGCCCAACATTTTGCACAATTTCATAATTCTGAGTCTAGTAGTTTAAAAGCCACTGTTTAGGAAAAGTACCTTTGAATTTTTGTTCAGAAAACTTTTGTATAAAGAAGCTTTTAAACTTTAATGCTGTCTCTCCCTCAGATTTTAATATGGATTGTAATTGGAGAGTGCTTATTTAATTTATTTGTTTTATTGATTAATTGTATAATTAATGTGTGTATTTAAGTAGGATAGGTTGATGTATTTTTTAGTACTCCATATAGGCTGTATGAACCGAGGCACAAAGATAATTAATAAAGCTTTTTGATCTTTTTATTTGGAGTGGTTTCTGCCAGTGGTTTCTTCTGTCTTTGTCCCATAGTTTGCTTTGCCAGATTAGACCAGCTCTCTAATTTGTTTGTTTAGACTGGTGAATGTATTTTTGCACTGTTTTGTCTTGGCTTTGGAGAGGATTTTTTCTTTTTGTTGAACAGCCTATTTTTGCTAGGGGTCTGCCAGGATCCCCCACAAGGGGAGATAACATACTGGACTTGGTTCTCACCAGCATGGGTGAACGCTGCACCACTCCCATAGTATGTTCTTCCCTGGTGAGATCAGATCATCAGTCTGCCTCATTTGAAGTTTCTATTCCATCCAACCCCTCCCCAGCCATAACCAGGCTAAAAAACGTCTCAAAAGCTGACTACACCCTCCTAAGGGAGGGTATCAGCAGCTTCACACCACCATCTCCCTCAGAGGATGCAGACACAAATGCTGAACAGTACTCCAGTGTAGTCTACAAGCACCTGTACAACTGCATGGATTCAGCCATACCCAACAGAACTAAAACCTGCTCCATAAGGAAACACAAACCTATCTGGTGGGCATCCTCTATCAACAGGCATTACAACAAAAGGAAGAAACTGTTGTCCAAGGGTAAAAAGGAACAAATTCCAAATCGGAAAATCTCCCTCCTCTGCCTCAACAAGCAAATTAGATCACTAGTGAAAAATTCCAAAGCCAATTATGAGTTGAAACTAGCCCCCGAAACAAAGGGAAACCACAAGTCCTTCTTTAGTTACATTAGGAACCTCCATGGCAAAGCCCAAGTTTGTTCCGAATTAGTACTTAATGATACCACTTACACTGATCCTGCCGACTTAGGCAACCTACTAGCTGATAGGTTTGGTGCAAACTTCATCCCCTTATTGCCCCCAAAGTGCCACACCCCCTTATTGCCCCCCCAAAGTCCCAGTCGACATCCCCAATACTTGTCCCATACCTCACATCTCCGTAGATCAGGTGTTAAAGGCCCTATCCAAGGCAAAGAACACGGCTTCCACGGGACCTGATAATATCCCAGGCCGTATTCTGCACCATCTCCAGTAAGAATTAGCTGAGAACCCTGTTCAGCTACAATCTAATTACAGGCTTCATTCCAGCAGAGTGGAGAACCGCCATTGTCATCCCCTTGCACAAAGGTGGTGCCACTACTGACCCGGGAAACTATTACCCCATTAGGTTGACAAGTATGATCTTTAAAGCCATGGAGTGTATTATTATGGATCTCATAAACAAGAATGTAGACATTCTTTAAACACTCGACCCCACCCAATTTGGATTCGTCAGGGGCAGATCTTGCCTATTGAACCTAGTTGACTTCTTTGAGACTGTCACCAAGGCCATGGATGAGGGAAAGTCGGTACATACAGCTTACCTTGACTTGGCCAAGGCCTTTGACACAATCCCCCCAATGAAAAGCTAACACAAATTTGTGTTAATCCCTATCTCGTCAGATGGGTAGCCATCTGGCTCACAGATAGGACCCACAAGGTTGAAATAGGCACCAACACCTCTGAAAGCAGACCTGTTACTAGTGCTCTCCAGGGATCTGTCCTCAGACCCCTGCTGTTTGGCATCTACTTCTCAGAGGTCCAGTTAAAGACCAAGGGCCTGTAACACCCACATGAACTATGACTGTGTCATATTGGTACTTGTGACAGTGTCATATTGGTACATGTGGTTTAAAGATCTAAGTGCATGTGTTATCTGGTTAATCCTGGCTCCAGACAGACAGCTCTCTGTGATGATCTCCTTGTTTAGCCGGTAGGGGGGACATCAGTATGTCTTAGTGGAATCCCAATAACTAGAATGTTTGGATGTGCGGTGTGTTACCTTATGGATTATTTTATATCCTTCCCTTATCTTTTTCCTTTTTAAAATATCTTATTTTCCCCATTGCCACCAATCAGTGGCTATTTTCTTCTGCATCATCCTTACTCCTACTCTTTCTTTGCACCAGTCACATTTGGGATGGTAGGCATGATTAGTGAAGTAGCATTTCTGTGAGGAAGCAGTTTCCATGATGTTTTCATCCATCTCTTTTCTGATTTCCTGTTGGGTTTGATGTGCATTGGGCACAGTCCATCATGAGAATTTCAATTTCTGTAATTACAAATGACCATCATCATCTACCCACTCTTGGCTGTGAGCCCATTTATTTCCTCAGGCTTTACTGGAGGTCAGACTAGCTATGTAGGGCCTTGCATTAATGTTCTCCTTTTGACATTTTTTACTCTCTATTCTTCTAACTAAATATCCAGTGCTTGCAATCACAATCCAAAACCCAGGTTGCCAGTAAAGCATGCAAGTATCCTTTCTGTGTTAG
The DNA here is from genome assembly GCF_019279795.1 of Protopterus annectens. Taxonomy (NCBI): domain Eukaryota; kingdom Metazoa; phylum Chordata; order Ceratodontiformes; family Protopteridae; genus Protopterus; species Protopterus annectens. The sequence continues at coordinate 1,109,208,064 of NC_056729.1, read as the reverse complement.
CAGGTCTGCGTTCATTTCTTTTCACATCTTTGGCACTTGCTTGTTGAGTTTGACTGTTAAAATGAAAGAAAGGATTAGTTAGTTTTGTTTTTATAGTATGGAAATGGCAATGTGTGCAAGAAGACTGTGGCATGAAAGAAAGGAAAACGATTGCTGCAAGTGTTATGCGCCAAGGGTGTCGTTTGGAAATGCTTATGAGCAAAAAAGCAGAAGCATTTTCATTCATCAGAAAAAAGGTCAAAATGATTCATCAGATTGTAATGAAGTTACAATGTCCTGTAGTAAAAAGTGAAGAATATCATTATGCAACTGGGTTCTTGTTATTTTAAAGGTTTCTAGCTTTCAGGTAAATTAAACTAGAGCTAAAAGCTTCTGCAGATATGCACTGAACTAGTGCAAAATAGCACAAAATATACTGAACCTACTGATATTGCCAACATCCTGGTAGATAGATTCAATGCAAACTTCACCCCCCTCTCACCCCCAAAAGGGCCCACAACAATACCGGAAAAGTGTAGTGTCCTGGAAATCACAGATGCACAGATGAAAATAGCCCTTTCAAAAGCCAAAATCACAGCGTCAGTGGGGCCAGATGGCGTCCCAGGCTGCGTCTTGCATGAACTACAGAACAAACTCACCCTTCACCTAAACACGCTGTTCAACTTCAGCCTCTCCACAGGCTATGTGCCCATAGAATGGGGCACAACAACAGTTATTGCACTCCACAAAGGAGGGGCCACAACTGACCCTGGTAACTATCACCCCATAAGCCTGACTAGCCTGGTCTGCAAGGCTATGGAGCGCATCATCATGGAACTCATTAACAAAGACATTGGGAACCTCCAAACACTTGACCCGACCCAGTTTGGCTTTGTTAAGGGCAGATCATGCCTACTAAACCGGGTTGACTTCTTTGAGACAGTCACCAAGGCCATAGACGAGGGAAAGGTTGTTCACACAACCTACCTTGACCTCGCCAAGGCTTTCAACACCATTCCCCACTTGGGTATTACAGAAAAACTCAGCAGCCTGAACATAAACCTCTACGTCACGAGATGAGCTGCCAACTGGCTTACAGACAGAACTCACACTGTAAGAATAGCGGGCTCCAGGTACGACTCTAAACTCGTCACAAGTGGTATCCCAGAAGGCTCGATCCTGGGACCCCTACTGTTCGGCATATACTTCTCAGAAGTACAGGCAAACACAGCAGGATTATGGCTAACCAAGTTTGCCGATGACTGCAAACTGGGAGCCATAATTGACTCTCCGGCTGACACTGACATCCTCCAAAAGGGCCTTACTGAGACGGACACCTGGTGTCAAAGAAATGGCCTCAAGCTAAATGCCAAAAAATGCATAGTCATCCTGTTTGGGAAAAACAAAACACCCACGAATTACCACATAGGTGGCAGCCCTCTTAATACAGAAGAGGTAATAAGAGATCTGGGGACCCAGGTAGATAGTAATCTCTCCTTTGACAATCATATTGCCAAAGTAGTTAGGAAATCCTTCTATGTGGCCCATCTAATTACTAAAGGGTTCGTATCTAGAAATAAAGAGATTATAGTACCCCTCTACTCGTCACTCATCAGACCCATCATAGAGTACAATGCCCCATTTGGGATGTGCCTCACAAGACACTTCCAACAGCTGGAGAGACCACAAAAGTACCTCACCAAGAGGATTACCGGCCTCAAACATATGTCCTATGTAGCCCAACTGAAAAAACTCCGGCTGTACTCAGTGGCATATCACTTACTCAGAGGTGATCTCTGCCTGACTTACAAAGCCATGTCCAACTCAGAATTGATGGACATGCTCCACCTAAAGAAATCCAAGTCACTGCGAGCCACACGCTCTAGTGAGTTAAACATCACCACAACAATTAATAGAACATGCTGGAGGGATAGATTCCTGTCACAGAGACTCCCCATGCTTTGTAACAAAATTCCAAACTACATTAGGCAGAGCCCCTCACTAACACTCTTCAAGAGAAACTTTGACTAGTGGATGGGTAACAGAAAATACACCCCTGGGATCACTTAATTGGCTCTGCTTGACAGAGGATCAGTTAATTAATAAATGGGGCGGTGAAAGCTGACACACTCTGGCTAGGCTTATAAATGCCCTCGAGCAGATAGCATAGTACCTACCTATGAACCTATGCAGACAACAGTTGAGATGACATTTTGTAGTTCTTGTATACCTTCACAGTCAGAGGCCTAGACTGACTTCAGATTTCCTGGAAAATAAAACACATTAAACTTAGCAGAGTCAACTTCAGTGTTATTTAAGAAGTCCATTAACCTTTATAAACTAATCTATCAATTTTGCATTTTTGGTGGATTGTTGGGGATAACCAACAACCTGCTTCCTAACTTAGAGGGCATTTCTAGGATTCATTCAGGAAAAATAGTAACCCAAAGAAAAAGGCAGAACTGCACCAGTAGAGGAAAGAAATAATACAACTTTAATAAATAATAAACAAAATACAAGTTAAACTTTTTCGTCTGTAATTGCTAGACTTCATCAGAACACAGCATAAAATCAACAACTTCCTTTTATACCCATCGATAAAACCACGAGCCACTCAATATATGAACATCATTAAGCAATAATAGCTAGGTAAAGTAACTCTTTAAATGCTAGAAGTAAATGAGTAAGATGTGTCACATTTCATAAAGCAGTGAATATAAAAATACCCATGTTTCCATACTCAGTTAAAGCTCCTTAATTATCAAAGTCTAGCTGCCCTAATTTTTAATAGACTTGAAATAGAAATATTGTCATTTAATCCTGGGAATTTATTTGCTTCCAATTAATTTTTAATAGACTTGAAATAGAAATACTGTCATTTAATCCTAGGAATGTATTTGCTTCCAATTTGAGGTTCCAAAACAACTATCTATATTCTAATCTGTTTTCCCAGGAACCTCCCCTGAGACTAATAGCTACCTGCTCCAATAGAAAAAAATGGAACTTAAGGTACAATTTTTGGTATGTCGATATAATACATTAGTTTCCTTCTTGTGCACTGCATCATACATATGTTATATATACACCTCCTTAAATTTCTCTCTGTTTTTTCCTCATAAAAACTTGTGTAGGCAGTACAGATGACCCGATAAACAACCCTTTTACTAATGCAATTGTAATGTCCAGTTGCTCAAATATTTATATTTCTGGCTTCAAAATAAATATCAGCAGTGTTCCTCATAAATTCACATTGTTTACAGAAACCACATTTAAAAGAGCTTAACTTCAGATTACTAATTCTAAGGGTTTTAACATCGCAAGTATTGTTTTCTAAGATTTCTTTTAAATTCAGGAAAAATAAGCAAATGTCTAAGCAGGCACATACACATTATACCATACTATGCAGGCATCATTTTGAAAGCACAGAATTTTTACAAAACTAAGGACAGTGTGTCATACCTTATTATTTTTATTTTTCCTTTAGTTCCACTATCCTCCACTCTGACACCCTCTGCTTTCTCACCTCACAGTACTTCCTTCCCGTCATCCTGTTGCTATCTTGCTGGGCCCAGTGCAGCGACATTTCATTAAGACTTTGCTTTTCATTAACCCGGAACAGAGCATTGTCTGTTGACTATTTGCTCATTTAACAAGGTGGCTGACAATTATGATCAGTGTTCAATTAGTTATTTAAGAAACTGTCTTTTTATTAAATGTATTTGCCCTCTGTCATATTCTTTATCTAATTAATATCTTTAGATGTAACTGCTTACATTTTCACTGCTGGCTTCTTTTGGTCTGTATTTATTTATTGTTTGTTTGCTTACAAGTTAGGTAGACTTATCCAGGTAATTATTTTCCATTATTCTAATGAATTAAAACATCAGTATGCAGTTATAGCAAATTGAAATTGCACATTCCTAATGACCTATCATTTGTGGAATAGGCAAACTATGATCTAGGATATTATCTGTCATGCACCATGCGGTTATTATAATGTTATTAACTATGTAGTTCCTTCTTTGTGTGTCCAGCTGTTTGTTCTCATCCAGTGAGCAAGTACTATAAGCAAAATGAAGACAGAAAAACAGGAACATTGCAAGTTTACAGGGTACAGATGAGGGGAGGAGAAAAATGCTTAATATGAATGTAGGTAACATGATACATTGTGGAAAGGGGCAGAGGCAAATAAGGTAGATTCAGTGAGTGTTTCAAACATAGAGAATGCTTATCTTAGTGAGATGAGTTAGAGGAGTGTCAGAAATAATGATATTTTTGTGGAGAGTTCCCCTAACAGTATATGTGTGTATGTGTATGTATATGTGTATATATATATCTATATATATATATATATATATATATATATATATATATATATATATGTATATATATGTATATTATATTCTATCTTACTTGCATCTTATCCAAGTTGAAATTCCAAAATCAGTGTCTTCATGCTCTAGTTAGACCACTGCAGATTATTGCTGGAGTGCAGAGATGGAGCTACCCTTGTTGATTCTTTTTGCATTGTACATTGGCATGTGTCCTCTTCATTTCTCATCATTTTGAGTGTTGCATATTTCACATTTTAACAAAATGTGTATGCTTTCTGTAGGTATGATTGGAACATAGGTGTGTACTAGGCTAATGGCCCTGGAGCCTTTATAAGCCTAGCCCATAGAAGTACCCTGGCATCATGCCACCCGACATAAGTTCCCAGTGTCTCTATCAAGTAGAGCCACTGGAGTGATCCCCAGGGTGAACTTTCTATTACCCATCCACTCATCAAGATTAATCTTGAAGAGGGTCAGCAAGGTGCTCTGCTTGACATGTATGGGAAGTCTATTCCAGAGCATGGGCAGTCTCTGGGTGAGGAACCTGTCCCTCCAGCATGTTCTGTTGATTGTGGTAATGAGGTTGAGGTCTCTGGAGCATGTGGTGTGGAGGGATTGGGATTTCTTTAGATGTAGCATTTCCAACAGAGCTGGGTCAGACATGGCTTTGTAAGTCAAGCAGAGATCACCTCTAAGTAGGCAATATGAGATGGAGACTAGCTGGAGTCTTTTGAGTCTGTCCGTGTAGGACATGTATTTAATGCCTATGATCCTCTTTGTGAGGTACTTCTGTAGCCTCTCCAACTGTTGCAGGTGTCTAGTGAGGTACATGCCAAATGGGGCATTATACTCGATGATGGTCTAATGAGGGAAGAGTAGAGAGAGACGATGAACTCTTTCTTCCTGGATGCAAAACCCATGGTAATGAGATGTGCCACATAGAAAGACTTTCTGACCACATTGGCAATGTGGTGGTCGAAGGAGAGGTTGCTGTCAACCTACATTCCCAGATCTCTTATAACACCTTCAGTGTTCAGTGGGCTCCCATTGATGTGATAATTAGTGGGAACTGAGTTTTTACCAAAGGGGATGACAACTCATTTTATGGCATTAAGCTTAAGGCCATGGTTTCGACACCAGTCATTGGTCTCAGTGAGGCCTTTCTGTAGGATGTCTGCATCACTTGGGGAGTTAATAATGGTTCCCAGCTTGCTGGGTCAGCCAGAGTCCCTTTATGTTGGCCTGGACTTCTGAGAAGTAGATGCCGAACAGGAGAGGACCCAGGACCCTGTGGGACTCCACTCGTGACTGGTCGGCAGTCTGACTTGGAGTCCACTACTTTCACACTGTGTGTTCTGTGAGCCACTTTGCAACCCACCTAGTGATATAGGGGTTGATGCCTAGTTTGTTGAGTTTATCAGTAATTCCAGAGTGAGGAATGGTATCACAGGCCTTGGCCAGATCGAGGTAGGCTGTATGAACTGCCTTACGTTCATCCACAGCCCTGGTAACTGACTCAAAGAAGTCAACCAGGTTGAGCAGGCATGATCTCCCTTTCACAAAGTCAAATTGCATGGGGTCTAGAGTTTGGAGATTTCCTATATCTTTGTTAATCAGGTCCATGATGATGATGATGGGCTCCATAGATTTACATATGTAGTGCCAGTTCGCTTTATAGTTCATGTAGAATACAGCCAGGGATATTATTGGGTCCCATGGAAGCTGTATTCTTGGCCTTGGACAATGCAGCTTTAACCTGAACTGCAGTAATGGTGGGTGCCTGGCATTCTTCTGGTATTGTGATTGGTCATTTAGGTGGGGAGAGAGGGGTAAAGTTGGCACTGAATCTGTCAGCCAGTATGTTGGTAATATCTGTTGGCTGATTATAGGAAGTACCCATGTGCAGTATCTCAGAGTAAATCTGGGTGTTACCGTGAAAGTTCATGATATAGCTAGAGAAGGCTTTGTGATTGTTTAGTGTCTGCCGCAATTCTGAAAAAGTATTTTAGAGATCACAAGCGATTGAAACATGTCAGTTACTTTCATTGCAGTGGCACAGAACAAAATCATTTTTTGTGGGTGAAGACCCCACCCCGAATTTGTATCTGCCATTGTAAATATTTAGGGAAGAGAGAAATTCTCCATAACAGTGCACAGTAGTCTTGGGCAGTCATTGTTTTTCATTTTAACACGAGTAAGCAAGTGATTTGTGAGAAAGGATATATAAGGGAACACAGGGTAGCCAGATTTTACTATGCAGGTAGAGCTTTGGATGGCCCTTAATTTTAATTTCTATATTTTGGATTATTAGTTGGGACTAAATCTATTAAGTAATATGATTCTGGTAGAAAAGTAGCCCATAAGTACATCCATATGTAATGTCTGTTCTTTTTAGCCACAAACTGAACACAGTGTCTTAAAATGTGAACACTTTAGGTAATTCAGATGACCTACAAAAATGTGTCATTAAAAGGAGTTACTTTCTTCTTACTGAGAAAAGACTTGGATATTTAGAAAACTGAGTACATAAAGATGAGGGTCTCAATATGAATTCAGGACTTCTTGTTCCATACTATGTTCGTCAGGCATTGACATATCTGTTTTAGTACACTTAGATGCAGGGAAAAGAAGTTGGTTCTTGAGCTACCAGAAGAACCTGAACTGATATTGGCTCATTAAGTTAACCTTTAATAGGCATCTGCATTGGCTTCAGTTAAGATATGGAAGTTAATCACCCCCAAAAGCGTATTATAGGTTCAGTTTCTTTGAGTTTAAGGCGGTCTCACAGAAACGGATAGCTGGTGCCAGAGCCACCCTAAAGTTAAATAAAAAAAAAAAATGTCATACCCGCCCGGAAAAAAACAAAGGTTACCCTAGCGCAAAAATGTAGCTGGCCACAAGCACAGAAGAAGTTATCGGGAGGATGGGGACCCAGGTTGATATTGATCTGTCATTTCGACTTACAGCCAGGTTAGTAAGAAGTAGGAAGACCAGATACATATAGATTTGACATCATTTCAGATTCTCATCTCATCTAGATCCATCCTCCTCACTCCTTCCTCTCATCACTGACCACCATAATGTGAGTGACCCGCCCGGATGAGATCGGACACCGACAGACTCAACGCTGGAGGAAGCAAAAAGTTCAAAGTTAAAGGATAAAGGGTCTCAAAATCTTCAAATGCTGCCTATGCTGAGAACTCCAGCTCTCTTCTCTACCTAGTAAAGCACTCAGAGTGACTCAGGCCATACATACAAGGCACAACAAACCCAAGCCCAGATTTGATGACCTCAAAAATCCCCTCGGCAGATAGCCTAGTATGAACCTATGAACCTATGAACCTATGTTCAGCTTAAAGTTTCATTTCTCAGTGGTAAAGAGCCAGACGTTCTGCAGTAACTTGAAGCTTATCTCTGTAGCTATGTACTCCTCAGGGGCATGTCTCCTTTCATTTCTTGTACTAGATGAGCATCTATGGGACCTGATAACATCCCAGGCTGCATCCTACATGGGCTCCAACATGAATTAGCACCACCACTGGGTACTCTTTTCAGTCATAGTCTAAGCAGCAGCTTCATCCTATCTGAATGGAAAATGGCCACCATTATTCCCTTGCACAAAGGTGGTGCTTCCACTGACCCCAGGAACAATAGACCTATTAGCCTGACTAGCCTTATCTGCAAGGCCATGGAGCGAATCATCATGGCCCTTATCAACAAAGATATAACATTTGACCGTACTCATTTTGGATTTGTCAAAGGGAGAGCATGCCTGTTAAACCTGGTGGACTTCTTCGAGATAGTCACCAAGGCCCTGGACAAGGGGAAATCCATGCATACAGCGAACTTAGACTTAGCCAAGGGTTTTGACACTATCCCCCACTCAGGCATTATTGACAGACTCACCCAGCTAGGTGTCAACCCTTATATCATTAGATGGGTCACTAACTTGACTCACTGATGGAACACACATAGTCAGAATAGGGGAATCCACCTGCAACAACAGACCTGTAACCAGTGGTGCACCAGAGGGATCAGTCCTGGGACCTCTATTGTTTGGAATCTATTTCTCTGAAGTACAAGCAAAAACTAAAGGTCTGTGGCTGACAACGTTTGCTGATGACTGCAAACTGGGAGTGATCATAGAATCTCCCCAAATGATGTCAAAATCCTACAAGAGGGTCTTACACAAACAAATGAGTGGTGCCAAAGTCATGGCCTTAACATCAATGCAAATTAATGTATTATCATCCCTTTTGGTAAGAATGATGTTCCTGCTATCTACCACATCAATAGCAACACCGTAAGTATGCATTCTGTGTTGAGAGACCTGGGCACACAGGTTGACAGCAACCTTACCTTTGATCACCATGTTTCCACAATGGCAAGAAGGGCATTCTATATTGCTCATGTCATAAGTAAGGGCATTGCCTTCAGAAAAAAAGAAGTTATAACCTCCCTGTAGTCTTCCCTCATCAGGCCAGTAATTGATTATAATTCCCCTTTTGGTATGTACCTTTCCAAGCACCTACAGCAATTGGAGAGACCACAAAGGTTCCATACAAGGAAAATGCAAAGTCTTCAGCATCTGTCCTATGTGGATCATCTGAAATCGCTGTCACTTCATTCTGTTTTATACAGACTACTCAGAGGCGATGTCTGTCTTGCAAATAAGGCAGTCTCTGACCCTGGTATATTGGAAATGTTGCATATCTGCAAGAAAAATGGTACATGGTATGTGACATTAATGGAACCTGCTGGAGGGACAGATTTATCTCCCAGAGTTTACCACACCTTTGGAACAGACACCCACTTCATGTCAAGCAGAGAACCTCATTGGCCCTCTTCAAACGCAGTCTGGATAATTGGATGGGTTACCATAAATTCACCCTAGGGGTTCCACCTGTGTCCCTCTTGGACAGGGGCAATAGATGCTGATCATGGAAATAAGGGTAGGACTTGGCTGGACTTTTAAGGGCCTTAGGACCATTAGCCTAGTAACTTCCTCTGATCATATGATTCTTTAGCTAATTGCTGAGAAGTTCTTAGTACCAGTCATAGGATTTTAAGAAGACTAACATGTTAAGCCTTGATCAGCTATTACCTGCAACTGCCATTTACTAATCAGAAAGCACTAGGAGTCCTTCAACTGTCTCATCATATGAGGATGAGTGCACATTTCAATTTCATCACCTCTCTCCACAGTATATTATTTCTAGTAATGAAAATACATCCTTGCAGTTTTCAGCCTTGTGAAACTATATAATTGGTGAAGATTTTAACTGGCCTTTCTAAAATATACCATTCCAAAGAAGAAGCTAATATAAATGTTCAAGGTCCCATAATCCTTTGGGAGAGTTATTTCTGTGTTCAGATCATTCCTTCTTTTATGGAACAAAAAATTGGCACTCTGATTCTCAATCACAGGTCACATGAATTGTTTGTATGTCAAAGAAATATTTATTTTCTCTGTAATTTGAAATGACCTACTGTAACTTTCGCTGCCTTTGTGTGGTTTACTGTGACTTTAAATTTACTACACCTTCTGAGACACCTTTTATATCCTTCATTCCAGCAGGTACGTAAGACATAGGATTTATATCTGTAATACATTAACACCGAGAACTCATAATTACTTATCAAATGCAATGTCTTTTCAAAATTATGTCTTGGAACAAATCATTTGAGAATATAAGTAATTTAACAGATACAAAGGTTAAAGATTGGCTTGAAAAGTTGAAAATTGCTCAGTCAGTGGGCCGTCAGGCAGCGAGTTGCACGTATGATGTAGTTGGTGAAAGTATTAGAGCAGATATGACCAACATAGTGATGCTCTGGTGTGCTCTACTAGCTCCTGAGAATTTGGCTGAGGATGTTAAAGCTCAGATTTTAGACATTACATTTACAGTACATTTTCTAAAGGCAAACAAAACAGTAAGAGTACTTTCAAGTTGTTCATTCCTTTCAAAGAATTGTTTCCACTTCCAAAATTTTCCTACATAGGCAACCAGCAGACTCCCTCTTCTAAATGTCATAAATCTGTGCATGTAAAATCATCTCATTCAAAATTTGAGTGGAAGGAACACTTTTTTCGCGTCTTACTATAACATGATTTCTTTTGTGCAATATATTTTCATTGGAGCATGTGTAAATTAAAGGCTTTTGCTTAAAAAAAACTTGACAGACTGGATAAGCAGTTATTACTATATCTAGTAATTATTTTTTTATTTTGCACTTCTTCTTCCACCAGCCACGGTGGTGCAGCGGTTAGCATTGCTGCCTCACAACAAGAGGTTCTCTGGTTCAATTCTCGGCTGGGGTGCCTTCTGTGCGGAGATTGCATGTCCTCCCTGTGGTCGCGTGGGTTTCCTCCGGATGCTCCGGTTTCCTCCCACATCCCAAAGACGTGCAGTAGGTGGATTGGATACTCTAAATTGGCCCTAGGTGTGAGTGTGTGTGTGCCTTCTGTGGAAGGTTGGGCGCCGGGCTGGCAATTTGACACTGTAAAACTCCACTGCCAATCATAAGCGGACAGATGATCTGCTGTGGCGACCCCTAACCGGGAAAAGCCGAAAGAAGAAGAAGAAGAAGATTTTGTACTGAACTACTCTATTATTTCATGACAAGGCAGATAGAAGGATTAATGCTATGCCTTTATCTGCTGATAGTTTCCATTTTTGGAGAAGTATAGCTTTTGATATCGCCAGGCCTGATAATTCATAGGTTCATAGGTGTTTACTAGGCTAACGATCACAAGGGCCTTTTTAAACCTTGCCATGCATCCCAAATCTCTGACAAGTTCTGATACCTTTGATAAGTGTAAACATGGGCCTGGGAGAGGAGCCATTTACAGGTTACCTGTGTACATTAAAGACATAGGTACCAAACTAGGGATACATTTCCAGTTTCCCATCCAGTTGTCCAAGTTGCACTTGAATTGGCTTAGGGAGGAACTCTGCTTCACATGGATGGGGAACCTGTTTCATAGATGGGGTAGTCTCTGGGATACATACCTATCTCTCCAGCACGTCCTATTTATATCACAAGCAAAATTTAAGTCTTTAGAATGGGTAATTCTGGTGCTGTTTGTTTTGTGGAGATGCTGGAGGTCCATCAGAGTGGGGGTCTGACAATGTCCTGTATGCCAGGCATAGATCTCCCCTCAAAAGCGTGTAGGAGACAGAATACAGGAATAGGGCCTTGAGGCAGTCTGCACGGGACATTTTACTTATGCCCTGTATTCTTTTATTGAGGAATCTCTGTGGATGTTCCAATTGTTGGATATGCCTGGTTAGGTACTTACCAAAGTGGGCATTGTACTCAATGATAGGTCTGATGAATGCCAAATACAGTGGGACAGTGACTTCCTTGCACTTACATGCCATACTTTGTTTATAAGTTGAGCAACTTAGAATTATTTCCTCACCACTGTAGACCCATGATGGTCAAAGGCTAGATGACTATCTGTGTGTGTCCCTAAGTTCCTGACTACTGGGTCAACTCTAAGGGGTGTATTGTCAATATGATATTTACCAGGGATGGATGACTTCCCAAATGATACTATTATGCATTTATTGGCATTTAGTTTTAGTTGTTTGTCTGTGTCAGCCCCTCATAGAGAACATTTGTGTCAGTGTGAGATTCAGTGACAGCTCCTAATTTGCAATAATCTGCAAATTTAGTCAGCCAGAGAGCACTGACATTGGCCTTGACTTCTGAGAAGTAAACGCCACAAAGGAGCAGTCCAAGGATTGATCTCTGAGGGACTCCACTTGTGACTGTCCTGTTTGTAGAGATGGACTCCCCAATTTTAACTTCCTGGGTCCTGTCTGCGAGCCAGTTGGCTATCCAGTGGGTGACATATGGGTCTGTACCTAACCTCTTGAGTTTTGTCAACAATGCCCAAGTGGAGTATTTGTCAAATGCCTTGGCCAGGTCAAGGTAGGCAGTATGAACAATTGTGGCCTCATCCATTGCTTTGGTGAACTTCTCAAAGAAGTCCACCAGGTTGAGTAGGCATGATCTGCCCCTGACAAAACCATTCTGGGTTGGGTCCACTGTCTGGAGGTTTACTATATCTCTGTTGATCATCTCCATGATAATTCATTCTATGGCTTTACATATAAGACGAGTGAGACTTATGGGTCTGTAGTTTCCAGGCTATGTAGATGGGCCACCTTTGTGCAGAGGGATGACTGTTGCCTATCTCCAGTCATTATGAGGCACTAAACCTGTTTGGAGGCTACAGTTAAATAGTAATTCCAGAGGCATTGATAGGGCATGTTAAATGCTATTTCAGAGGCATCCTGGGATATTGTGTGGGTCCATTGATGCAGTGTTCTTCGTCTTAGAGAGAGCTTTAAAGACCTGTTGCCTAGTGATAGGGGGAGTTATATTTGATGATATTTACTGAGGGAAGGTTGAGGGGGAGAGAGTGGTAAAGTTGGAGATGAATTTATCAGCCAGGAGGTTTGCTATATTTTCTGGCTCAGTATAGATGGCTCCATTTACAATGAGCTCTACACACAATTGTGTATTGCCTTTGAGGTTGCGGACATAGCTAAAGAATACTTTGTGGTTGTCATTGGCCTGGGAGGCCAAACTTACATCAAATTTGGCTTTGGTAGACTTTATTTGTCCTCTGACTTATTTGTTTAGTTTGATGATAGTGCTACACATGAGCTAACGTTATGGTAGGAGCCTTTATACTTTTGATGTTGACTTTCTGTTGCTGTTTGTAGTCCTTTTTTGCTGGTTCTTGGATTTAATTTTAATTCAAGGTTTTGAGTATTGCATATCAGTTATTCTGTTTTCTTTTTCTCCTTTTTTAATATATTATTAGGATGTTGGGGCAAATCCTTTTAAGTTCTTAGGTTTTTAGGTCATGATAGTAATTATGGTATGTCATTCACTTTAAACAGGTACTACTTTATTTTTCTACTTGAGAAATTATTCTCTGTTTGCCTGTCACATTAAAATTCTTATTTGGAAGCAAATGCAGATACACAGTTTTTCTTTCTTGTCAAAAGAATTTTAAGAAAAGTAGTTCATGATGGAATTCATTACATTGCTGAAGCTTTTTTAATGTAGTATTATAGTTCAATTTTATTTCTATGATGAAATCAGGTGTTATTTGGTGCTTTGGCGGGTGTACCAGATATGCTGCAAGTAAACTCTTGTTTACAAAAGGCTTTAAAAGTTTGATAATGCTAGATGTGTTGTTGTTCAATCTCGCCATTCATTCATCACTGATGAGTTCAGAGCCGATCCTCGGCTCCGACACAGCCGACTAGCAAGCTCAAAGTTCTCCAGTAGCTCGAGACCCCACCCCTAATCCCACAATGCACTGCTGGAATTACCTCAGATCTAGTTTGCCGCGGCATGGATCTCTTGGTTTCCAGCTTTGCTCGAGACTTTATTGAGAGTTTTTCAACTTTCAGCAAGTTATATTTTTCAATTTTTATATATCCTTGATCTATTTTTAATAATAGATATTACTAACTAGCAGATAGTTGTTTTTCTATGTTCATACCCCTTTCCTCAGTATAATCTATCTTTGCCTTCGGCCGTTTGGCCTTAGCATCCCTTTCTTTAGTTATTAGTCAGTGTTCCCTGTTTGGACTATTGTTATTGGATTACTTAATCCTGTTTATACTGATATAGTTGTTAGTTTCCCCTTTTGGGCCGTGTGTGTTTGTGTGAGTTAGTTAGTTAAAATAGCTCATAGTTAAATAGTGTGTTTCAGTTGTGAAAATGTCTGAAGAAAAAGACAAACATCCAAAGTCTGGGTTTAAAAAATGCCCAGACTGTGGACAGAAAATGTCAGTTAAGGATGCCCATGTGCAGTGTGTTTACTGTTTGGGTGAGGTGCACCTGCAAGAGTCTTGCAGTATCTGTCACTCCTTTTCCACCAGAGTGGTAGCAGAAAGGAAGAGGAAGTTGATTGATAGGGGTATCATCAAACACCCTTTTTCTGAGGCATTGTCTGACCAGGATGGAGCCAGTAAATCATCCAAATCTTCCTCTGATTCCAGGTCTAAAAAAAAGGAAAAAGGTCAGAAAGTGTGGTGACTTCAGCTCCACTGCCTTCGGAGCTGACAGTCTGTTCTTTTCGGAACCGGGACACTGCTCTGGAACCGGTTGCCGAAAAACCTCCATCCGTATTGTTCCAGTCGGCTCCATCTCTTCACTCTTCCAGGTCCTCTGTCAGCCTATCTAATCTGAATATGGACCGGCTGGTTCAGAAACTCTTAAAGACACCAGGCCTAGCTAAATTGCTGTCGGCTCAGACCCAACCGTCTGAGCCGAAGACCACTACTCTTGAATTGTCTGCTCCTCCTCCGAGCCATACCGGACATTCAGAGCCAGAGGAGGCCGACCTGATGATTGTGGATCCCTTGGAGCCAACACCTGCTCCAGTGTCGTTGGCTCCATCTGCTCGGACATTCTCGGCGCTGGCCGGGGACTGTAGGAGCCGACACTCTCCGGTCGGGTCCGGGGAGGATAGCCGCACTGACTTGTCGGTGCCGACTCTTCCTCTCGGGACCTCGGCTCGGGTGAGCTCAGCTCCTACCTCGGGCTTGGAGCCCACGGCTTCGGTGCGGGAGGAGATTGCGGCTCCTTCGGACCCGTCGACTCCTTCTCATCGTAGCCGAGGTGCATTCGAAGCCATGAGGCAAGTGTTGTCTCCTAAGAATTCCTCATCTCAAGGTCTGGCCTCTTCTTCCCCTAAAGTGCCTGTGTCAGTTTCTGTCTCCTCCGGTCATCCCAAGCATAAAGACCCTGAGCCTCAGGTAGCCCCACAGGGTGCTCCCTGCTCTTCTGAGACCTCTCCAGAAGTTCCCCCTGAAGAGGTTTCCAGGAAGAGATTATGCAAGAGGAGGCATTTGGACTTCCCCCAGGAGTCTCTCACATCAGACACTGACCTGGATGAATCAGAAGGGTCCCCTAGAGCCCCCTCTGAGGACATCTCCTTGCGGAGATTCTTGAAATTCGTAGACAGAGGGGTGATTGTCAGTCCAAGAGCCCTACTGAGAATGAGTCTGTTCTCCTGAAGGCGTTCGGGTCTCAATCTTCCACCTCTTGGGTATCTCTGCCCTACGATGAGCTTATGGATCTCGCCTCTCATAGGGTGTGGAAGTCCCCAGAATGTATGGAACCTGTTCCTCGGAGGCCTAATAAGTTTATTTCAGCCCCGGTGGATAAGTCCTTTTTGACCAAGGGAGTCCCTGTTGATGCCATGGTGGTGGCGGCAGCCACCAAAAAGGAAATGTCTGAGACTTCCTCATCTATCCATCCTCCTAACAGAGAATCTAGGATCATGGATAGATATGGGAAACGCATGTTCAGTTCAGCAACTTTCTCACTCAGATCACTGAACTACTGAACACATTTTACCAGACTGCAGAGAGATCTCCTTAAGGAGTTGGGAGATACTCTTCAGGGTGCTGTAGCTTCAAGTGTATCAGACAAGATTGCCACTCAGCTCTCTACCCTCAATTCGATAGTCAACTCGTCCATACATCTCGTATCATATGCAGCTGATGGTTCGAGTAGAGCTGCAGGTACAGGAATCGCTCTTCGTAGGCATGCCTGGATGTCACTCTGTTCCTTCGCGGAACCCTTCAAGTCTTCCTTTACTAATACTCCATTTGACGGCTCATCTTTGTTTGGGCCAAAGGTGAAGGAGACTTTGACCAGGTGTGAGCAAGAAGGAAAGACTCTGTCTGCCGTCAGAGCCCGTTTTTCCACCCCCACTCAACCCTTTCCCAAAGGTCAGAGGGGAGGAAAGATGTGGTTCCAGAAAGCCCAAGGAGCCTTTCCAGACACATGTGGAGAGTCCCCCTCCAGAGGCAGAGGAGGGGGTTTCAATGGAAGAAGCCACCCTCGCTGCAGAGGGGGTCTGCAACACCAGTGTGACAGAGATCACTTCTCTGGTCAATCCTACCAGCGCTCCTGAAGGGAGGCCAGGCTGTCCTACTCTGGAGGCAGTCAGGGGTCGCTTATCATTGTACCCAAAAACCTGGCTAAATATAACAAACGACAGTTTGGTACAAAGTATCATTTCCAGAGGGTATTTCATACCATTCTCCACCCAGCCTCTTCCCGTCAAAAAAATATCGGACGTTCCACCCAGTCACATGGGACAAGCAGCAATAGAGGTACGCCCATTGCTAGAAAAAAGAGTCATCCAGCCAGTCCCAGCAGACCAGACAGGATTCAGAACTTACTCAAGGTTCTTTTTGGTTCCAAAGAAAACAGGGGACTGACGACCCATTTTGGATCTCAGCAGACTCAACCAATTTGTGAGAAAAGAGAAGTTCCGAATGGTCATGCTACAGTTCATACTTCCATTTCTGGGGAAGGACAATTGGATGTGCTTGATCGATCTCAAGGATGCGTACTACCACATAAAGATGGCCAGACCATCCAGAGATCACCTGCGTTTCTGGCTGGGAGACAGTCATTATCAGTTCCAAGCTCTGCCCTTTGGTCTCACTACAGCCCCCAGTGTGTTCACCAAGTGCATGGCAGTAGTCACGGCTCACCTGAGGCATTTAGGATTCCAGGTGTTTCCGTATCTAGATGATTAGCTCCTTACCTCCACCACCAGGCATCAACTTCTTCAAGCGAGAGAGGCTACTCTGACACTCTGCGATCGACTAGGCATTACAGTCAACTTCGAAAAGTCTGCCTTGTTGCCATCGCAGCATATCGTTTTTATAGGGACAGAACTAGACACGTCAACCACCACTCTTCGCCTTCCGCCAGAAAGAATTTCTATTCTTCGCCAACACATCATGTCCCTGATATCAAAGAACAGAGCACCAGCTGCAGAGGTATTGAAAGTTCTAGGACTGATGACGGCAGCTATTTTAGCAATTCCGTTAGCAAGGATGCATGTGAGAATCCTTCAATGGCTTCTATTCACACAATGGTCTTACCACAAACTTCCAATGAGTCACATTATCCTGATAACGAATTCCTGCAAGAAGGATCTTCAGTGGTGGTTGACGTCTCTTCATGTCACAATAGGACATCGTTTTATGCTCCCCCTGCAGTTGCCACTGTGACCATGGACGCTTCCCTGATAGGGGGGGTGGCTTTTTCAGGGAAAGACTGCCCAAGGCACATGGACAGATCAAGAATCACATCTGCATATCAGTGTCCTGGAGATGAGGGCACTACTTCTAGCGTTGCAATACTTTCAGGACTCTCTTCTTCTAGGGACAAATGCAATACAGACAGACAACATGTCAGTGGTCTGGTATCTGAACAAACAAGGCGGGACCAAGTCTTATCCCCTTTGCTGAGAAACCCTCAGAGTATGGCAGTGGGCACTGTCATCCCAGCGCTTTCTGTTGGCAATGCACATCCCGGGCAAATCCAACTTCATAGCGGACAGACTGAGCAGAGCAATCTTATTGTCCCACGAATGGTCGCTCAAACAAGAGATTGCGGACAGGATCTTCTGAAAATGGGGCCAGCCTTCCTGCAACCTGTTCGCCAGTCACATCAACAAGAAATGCAGAAGCTATTTTGCCCTGATTCCCACGCCAGGTCACTCCCCGAGGGATGCTCTTGTCCACGATTGGCCCCCAGGTCTCTTCTACGCATTTCCACCAATTCCCATGATACCCAAATTCTTACAGAAAGCAAAGTCGTTGGGATGGATGATCATCCTTATAGCCCCTCATTGGCCTCGGCAGATTTGGTTTCCGTTTCTTTACCGTCACATTCAGGAAGATCCATGGATCCTGGAACCTGTTCCGGACTTGTTGACACATCCGTCAGGGGATCTTCATCCATCCTTGCAGACACTGAAGCTAACTGCTTGGCTGCTCCAATTCCCCGCATAGCCAGGCCCTATAATCTTTCCCATGGCACTAGTCAGATTTTGTTGGCTTCACATAAATCTTCCACTAGAAAATTGTATTGTAGTAAGTGGAAGAGATTTTCAATTTGGGCTTCTTCCCACAACATTGATCCTTATCAAGCGCCATTGTCTTCTATCTTACAATTCGTGACAGAAATCTTCAACAAAGGAGCAGCGGCTGCTATATCTAATTTCCATCTAGGAATGGATGCTTTGAATATTATGGCTCACCATTTGTCTAAGGCTTTTCTAAAAGGTTCCTTTCACATAAGGCCTACAGTGAAGACACCTTATTCCCCCTGGAATTTGAATTTTATATTATCTCGTATCATTCTTCCTCCTTTTGAGCCTGCATCATCTTGTGAACTAAAATTTCTGTCATGAAAAACCATCTTCTTAGTAGTCATCACTTCAGCCAGTAGAGTGTCAGAGCTCCAAGCCCTGTCCATCAAGCCCCCTTATATGGTCTTCCATGCTGACAGAGTATCTCTCAGGACAAATCCATCCTTTTTGCCCAAAGTATGTTCTGAGATTAACATTAATCAAGTCATTGAGTTGCCCGTTTTCTTCCCTAATAATACCAACAAATTGGAATATATGTTGCATAAACTCGATGTTCATAGACAACTTAGATTTTATTTGGACAGAACAAAAGACATTAAGAAATCAAATCAGCTCTTTGTGTCTTTTTCTGAGGCCAGGAAAGGTAAACCAGTTGCTAAAACAACCCTGTCAAAATGGCTGCCGGATTGTATCACCTACACATATGCTTGTCATAATATGCCCTTGTCTATGCTTGTCATAATATGCCCTTGTCTAGTAAGGTAAAGGCTCATTCAACCAGAGTAGTTTTTACCTCTTCAATCTTTCAAGCCAAATTACCTTTGGACAACATCTGTGCAGCAGCCGCATGGTCTAAACCTCACACTTTTTTAACTCATTACAAAGTGGATAAGGCCTCCAGGGACAGGGCTTCATTTGGTTCTATGGTTCTGAAGAGTGTACTTCCGTGAGCCACCCAAGATCAGGTTGCTAGGGGCGCTACCATCAGTGATGAATGGGGAGATTGAACAACTTCACATAAAGAAGTTATGTACTCACCATAACGTTCCATGTGAGTTGTTCCATCTCACCTTCATTCTCGTCCCTCCCTCCTTCCCCCTCCTGGCTGGCAGTTGACCTGGAGGCTGTCTTCATCCTGGTTTTTCAATGTGTATTAATTCCTAGGCAGAATAATTATTGTACTTCTATATGGTACGCAGCAAACAAGATCTGAGGTAATTCCAGCAGTGATTGTGGGATAAGGGGTGGGGTCTTGAGCTACTGGAGAACTTTGATTTTGATGCTAGTTGGCCGTGTCGGAGCCGAGGATCGGCTCCGAACCCATCAGTGATGAATGAAGGCGAGATGGAACAACTCACATGGAACGGTATGGTGAGTACATAACGTCTTTTTCTTTAACATCTCATGAATGTCCTATGCTTAAATTTTTCAAAAGAACTTCATTATTTCACCTCAGGTACAGGAGTATAGAAGCAATACTACAGAAGCATTCATAGAGACAATGATGGGTAGCCATGTAGGGTTCTAATAAAATTTCTTGCCTTTCTTTTTGAGCTCGTAATAGTGCTTACTTCACAAATCAGTCACATATGATGACCCATAAAATAAATGTGTCTATCCAACCAGTCATCAAAACTGACCTTAATGGTAGCCAAGTTAGAACCTTGTTTGGTTTGTAGTGGTAATTGTTTCCATTGGCCAGGAAAATCTTGAGTTAGGAACTTATCCCTCCACTGAGTTTTATTTATTTGTGGATGTAGACTTGGTTCCCTAGTTACAATTATTTTTGAGCCATTGATTTTGGCAAAGAATTAGAAAGTCAAATAGGATTGGCTCTTTTGTGTCTCTAAAGTCGAGACATAGGTCACTTTGAAGCAGCTGGTAGCCAGTGAATGTGAGACTTGGGTAATCTTTCAAAATAGTGGAAGTATTTAAGGTCTTTAATTTTCTTGGTTAAAAATCTATAGGACCTTTCCAGTTGAGTGATATTTTTGGATTAATACTTACCAGTAGGTGGGAGGCCTTGTATTCAGTGATGTGTGATAAGGCAAGAACACATTGCTAAAATGACTCATTTATATTTTGAAGATTTTCCTCTGGAAATTAGCTGGTCAGGATAGATGGATTTTTGAGTATGGAGAAAACATGATGATTGAATGAGAGATAGTTGTGCAGGTAACTACCTAGGTCTCTTATGAGAGTGTCCTCTGCAGAACAGTACTACCTGTAATGAACAAAGTGGGAAGATCTTTTTAGCCAAATGCTACTGCACCGTTTTCAGTACACCAAGTATGTGCATACTCCTCCAGCCCTTGTTAGAGCTGTTTGATATCAGGGCATGAGCAGAGAACAGTGCCCAACATGCAGTTATTAGCAAGCTTGGTCAATCGCACTTTTGGTTGCCTTCAAAATAAATACCACAGAGGAGAGGGCCCAGCACTGAACATTTTGGTACTCTACAAGTTACAATATTACATTCATAGAGGGTGCCAGGAACTTTCATGACCTGAGATTCATTGAATGGCCAGTTTGTAATCCAGTGGACATCATAGGGGTTTACATTAAGATTTTGAAGTTTTTCAGTAATATCAGCATAAGAGACAATGTTACAAGCCTTGGCCAGGTCGAGATAAGTAGTCTGCTCTGAGTGACAACTGTCTACTCCTACAGTCTTGTCAAAGAAGCTTACTAGGTTCAAGTAACAGGATATGCGCTATAAACCTGTAATGACTGGAGTTTAGATCAGTTAAATTGCCTGTGACTGCATTAATAAGTTCTGCTGTGACACATTCCATGCCTTTGCTTATTAGGCTGGTGAGGCTGATGGGCCTGTAATTACCCACACATTCACAGAGTGGCCTCCCTTGTGTAGGGGAGTCACACTGGCAGTTCTTCAAGCATCAGGCACAAACCCAGTAGATAGGATGAGTCTGAGCAGTTTAAGTGGAGATTCAGATGGCAGTGATGAGAACACAGCTTGGTATATTGTCTAGTCCCTTGGAAGTATTTTTACCCTTTGAGAGGGCAAGACCACAATCCAGAATTCCCACTCCTCATTTCTTGATACACTGGAAAATATTAGGGTACAACCCAGCACCCTAATGGGCTATTTCAACTACCCCACCATTAACTGGGAAAACTACTCTTGTACCAACTCTTTTGCTCAACATTTTCTGGAATCCATAAATTCCAATGCCTTGGATCAGCTTATCCATACCACCACCAGGGGCAGCAATATCTTAGACCTGGTCATTACAAACATGAGCGACCAGTGTTCCACACCAGAGGTCAATTCCTCATTGGTCAGATCCATCCAAAAAGCTAATCAGCCTAGACATCCACATCAAGCCCCCACCCCCCCATTAGGGAAACCACCGTAAAAAATTTCTCTGAAGCCAACTTCACGCTTCTTAAGACAGAAGTGACAAACTTCACGACGCCCATCCAGATGGACAGTAGAGGTACGACTGATGAATCCTGAATGCACTTTATAAGCACTTACACAAATGCATGGATCGTGCTATCCCTAACAGAACCAAGATGCTATCCTTCAAAAAAAGGAAGCCAATCTGGTGGTCCCCTGCCATAAACAAACTGTACAACAGAAGAAAGAAACTGCTGCAAAAAAAGAGTAAAATCCTATGATTGGAGGAACTCCCTGGTCAGCCTCAGTAAGAAGCTGAGATCCCTCATAAAATCCTCCAAAGCTAGTTACGAAAACAAAATCGCCACTGTTTCTAAAGACGACCACAAAGCATTCTATAGCTATGTCAAAGTCTCAATGGCAATACTCAGATCTGCTCTGAGTTACAGCACAATGGTACTAAATATACAGAGCCAACTGATATTGCCAACATCCTGGCAGATAGGTTCAGTGCAAACTTTACCCCCCCTCTCATCCCCTAAAGGGTCCATCTCTATACTGGAAGAACGTAAAGTTCCTGTAATCACTGCTGCACAGGTAAAAACCGCACTCTCCAAAGCCAAGAACACAGCATCCATGGGACCTGATAACATCCCAGGCTGCATTCTACACAAACTACAGAATGAACTGGCACCCCGCCTAAGTACCATGTTCAGTCATAGCCTGTCCTCAGGCTTTGTCCCCACTGAATGGCGCACAGCGACGGTTATCCCACTCCATAAAGGGGCGCCACCACAGACTCCGGGAACTACCGCCCCATTAGCCTGAAGAGCCTAGTCTGCAAGGCCATGGAATGTATCATCATGGAACTTATAAACAAAGACTCTGGTAATCTCCAAACTCTGGACCCCACCCGGTTCGGGTTTGTAAAAGGCAGATCATGTCTCTTAAACCCAATAGACTTCTTTGAAGCAGTCACCAAAACCATAGATGAGGGTAAGGTGGTTCACACAGCCTATCTAGATCTCACCAAGGCTTTCAGCACCATCCCCCACTCTGGAATTGTAGATAAACTCACTAAACTAGGTATAAATCCCTATGTCACAAGATGCGTTGCCAACTGGCTCACTGACAGAACCCACACTGTGAAAGTAGCAGACTCTAAATCTGACTTCAGACCAGTGACAAGTGGAGTACTACACGGTTCAGTCCTGGGTCCTCTTCTGTTTGGTATGTACTTCTTTGAAGTACAGGCTAACAGAGACGATCTTTGGCTAATGAAGTCTGCAGATGACTGCAAGCTCGGAGCCATAATCGAAACTCCTAATGATTTGGACATCCTACAAAAGGGCCTCACTGAGGCAGATGCCTGGTGTCAAAGCCATAGCCTCAAGCTCAATGCCAAAAATTGTCATTCCTTTTGATAAAAACTCAGTACCCATGAACTACCACATAGGCGGTAGTCTACTTAACATAGAAAGTGTGATAAGAGACCTTGGGACACAGGTGGACAGTAGTCTCTCCTTTGGTAATCACATTGCCACAGTAGTCAAGATATCCTTCTACATGGGACACCTCATCACAAAAGGTTTCTCATCCAGGAAAAAAGAGGTAATTGTTCCCCTCTACTCATCACTCATTAGACTCACTATAGAGTACAGTGTCCCCTTTAGGTATGTACCTCACAAGACATCTACAACAACTGGAAAGGCCGCAGAAATACCTCACAAAGAGGATTATCGGCCTCAAACAGATGTCCTACGCAGACCGTCTCAAAAAACTCCAGCTTTTGCATATCGCCTACTCAGAGGCAATCTCTGCCTAACATACAAAGCTATGTCAAACCCAGAGCTGTTGGACATGCTCCACTTAAAGAAATCACAGTCCTGCACACTCTAGGGACCTAAACCTTGTCACCACAATATACAGAACATGCTGGAGGGTTAGATTCCTGTCCCAGAGACTTCCCATACTCTGGAACAAACTACCCATCTATATCAAACAAAGCTCCTCATTAGCACTCTTCAAGAAAAATCTTGATGATTGGATGGGAAATAGGAAGTTCACCCCAGGGATCACTTCTGTGGCTCTGCTCGACAGGGGCACAGGAAAATAAATTTCTTGGGTGGTGAAAGCCAGGGTACCTTTTTGGCTAGGCTTATATAGGCCCTAGGGCCAATAGCCTAGTACCTACCTATGAAGTAGATTTGCTTAGAAACATTTCTAAAGATGGCCTCATTTGGTGATGGAGAGGTACCACTAAGCCTTATGGAAAGGAATACTGATTGTGGTAAGATTTAACCAAGGATGAGTACAGGAGGGAGCTTGGTTGTTAATGACCAGTCGCAGGATATTAGAGCCTCTACATGGTAGTTATCTAATTTGCTGGCATGCATTAATATTAACAGTTTTGGAAATACTGAACATATCTATTTTCAGAGGTGGAAGTGTGCCTGTCAATGCTTCGGTAATTAAAGTCTCTTAGCAAAAAGATATTTGGTTTGATATTTTACCCCTTGTTGATTTTAAGGTAATTTCCATGATTTGTAGGGGCCTTGATAGGGATGTATAGCTAGCAGTAAGTTAATAGCTGAACTTAATGGCGTTTTAGGTCTCTGCTTAGTCAATGTGACCAAATCACTTAGAGTCAGTTTTGAAACCATTGAGTTGCTTGCCCTGTTATGGAACTCAGTCTGTAATCTCTTTTTCCCAGTGTAGTGCACACTACAGGTGATGCCTAAAATGATAGATCTGTACAGCTCTTTCCTCAGAAGGCACCACCAAGAGTCTGTGCTGCTGTCTATGACTTCTTTCCGTTTTGTGTAATTCTGAGATGAAACAGACAGCATGTTTTGGATATCTAGGGGGAACCCCCCCAGAGACACAGGGAGAATATGCAAATGACCACCAGATCCTTTCTTAGCTTAGCTGTGCAGCCCAGCACATGTGTATCCCCATATAATATTTGCATCCATTTGAAAAGTATATTAGTTAGGAGATTGCTAAAGGTTTAGCTGGGGGTATGTTAGTTAGGGAATATTTCCCAATGGCCTTTGTCTATCAGAGACATGGGGGCCAGACTGGGGGTGAATTTTCGATTTCCCATCCAGTGGTCAAGGTTATGTTTGAATAGGGTTAGGGATGGATTCACATGGATGGAGAGCCTATTCCAGATCATGGGGATCCTTTGAGATACCTTTGAGATGCATATCTGTCTTGCCAACATATTCTATTTATGTTGCAAGCAAAATTTAAGTCCTTCGATCTGATGTTTCTGGTGCTATTTGTTTTGCAGATGTGTAAAAGGTCCATCAGGACTGGATCTGGGAATACCTTATTTGCTGGGCATAGTTTGGCTCTTAGTAACATGTAGGAGACTGAATATAGAGACAGGGCTTTAAGGTGATTTGTATAGGACAGTGTGAATACCCTGGATTCTCTTGGTGAGAAACCTCTCTGGGCATTCCAGCTGTTGCATATATCTAGTCAAGTACATGCTGAAGGGAGCATTGTACTCAATAATGGGTCTGATAAGGGCTGAGTAAAGTGTACCATAACTTCCTTGGTCCTGAATGCCATACCCTTATTTATAAGTTAGGCAACATATAATGATTTTGCTGCTACCTTGGCTATGTGTTGGTCAAAGGCTCGATTACTATCTAAGTATGTTCCCAGATCCCTAACTATTCTGTCAACTCTTAGCGGTGTTCTATAGTTGGAGTAATTAACCTGACTGGACTTTTTCCCAAAAGGCACTATAATGCACTTTTTGACAGTTTGTTTTAATCTGTGGCTTTGGCACCAGTCATTTTTCTGTGTTAGACCCTCTTGCAGTATGTTAGTGTCATGGGGTGAATCTATGATACTTCCCAATTTGCAGATCTCTACAAACCTGATAAGCAACAGGTCTTTGACATTAACCTTGACCTCTGAGAAGTAAATGCTAAGCAGGAGTGAGCCCAGCACTGAGCCCTGAGGTACTTCGCTGGTGACCTGTTTCTTCTTAAATGCTGCCTCACCAATCTTAACTTATTGGGTCCTATCTGTGATTTAGCTGTCAATCCAGTGCGTTATGTAGGGATCTATGTCTAGTTTGGTGAGTTTGTCAACAGGACCTGAGTGGGATATTGTATTGAATGCTTTTGCAAGGTATAGTTAGGTGATAAGCACCATTTTCCCCTTATCTATTACCTTGGTGACCCTCGAAAAGAAATCTACCTGGTTAAGTAGACATGGCCTTGGATTGACAAAACCAAACTAAAATGGGTTCAGTGTCTGTAGGTTGCCAGTATCGTCGTTGATCATTTCCATGAGAATTCATTTCCTGGCTTTGCATATTAGAGTAATCAGACTAATAAGTCTATAGTTTCTGGAGTCAGTTGATGATCCACCCTTGTGAAGAGGGATATCAGTTACAGTCCACCATTCACGTGGTACGTAGCCTGTTTTGAGGCTGTAGATGAAAAATTTTTCAAGTGGTCCTTATAGGTCATATTTCGAGATATTTAGGAGGCAACCCAGGATATTGTCTGGGCCAATATAAGCTGTGTTTTTGGCCTTAGCAAGTGCCACCATGACCTACGCCCAGCTAATAGCTGGGGGGTTATGCTAGTAGGGATTTCATGGGGAGAGGCAGATGGGAGTTGGTGATGAAGTTTTAGCTGAATTTATCCCTCTACTGAGTGAAGGTGGTAGCATTTACCACCAGTTCAGCACACTGCTGTGTGTTACCTTTAAGGTTTTGGACATAGCTGTAGAAGGCCTTGTGGTTGGCTTTAGCCTGAGAGGCTATCTTGATCTTGTTATTGGCCTTGTTGCATTTAATTAGTCCTATTTGTTTCCTGTTTAATTTAATTAATGTATTCTTACCATTATGACAGTTACTGTTTCTGATTCTGGCCATGGCTTTTTGCCTTTTGTTGTATACCCTATTAAGGTTAGGATTCCACCAAAATGGTTTGTTTCGGGCTTATTATTGGTAGGTACAGCAGGCTCTATGCAGCCATTTTCATGGCTGCACAGGGTTCCTGTGAACAATTCCGTATAGGTTGCTGAGAGCTCATGGTTTTGGACGGGCATTGAATTTTGACTAACTCTCACTTAATTGGATATAGTTTGCTTTAGAATAGTTCCTAAATGTTACAGGTTTTGCTGGGTTTTCCATGTGGATTTTTATTTCAAAGGAGAAAGCTTCGCAATCCAACTTCACCAGAGAGGAGGTAACACACAGGGAGTTGTTGAATACTAGGCCAGATATGTTTGAACCTCTGGTTGTAGTGTTCACTATCCAGTCAAGGGTATTTGTGTTTTGGGCCGTTTTGGGCTAATTCCTAGCTCTTTCATCTCCCTGCCTTAAAACCCGCATTAGCACAGTTTTGCACACCGCCAGTTAGCTAGGGTTAAACTATTCCAGGCTCCATGAAGTCTGCTCTTCAATTTTTCCCTTAGAACTAGGCAAACTCTGAAACTAAGCACTCAAACTTCCCTGTTACAGCCCATCACTTACTCCAAGATCTCAGTAAGCACTAATAAACGCTAACACAGCATCTCCCCCTTTACCATACAAAAGTTCAAGGATCCCTATATCGTCCCTACTGGGAAATCTGTAAACAGTTCAGTTATCCATACAGGCATGTCCAAAGGGCAGTTTCAGGTATACTCTCCAGTCCAGCTGGTGAATCTGGGAATCTTGAAGCAATGTTACAATTGCCTCATGTACACGGACAACCCTCTCCTTCCAACAAACACAAATGTATGTGAGAGATGCAACTATACAGCCAAACTGGAGGCCAAGCTCTCTCAACCCAAGGCTGGAACAGCCAGTCAGGAGGAGAAGGGAAACACTTGCACCACATTTCCAGTCTCACATAAAACAGTCATACATACACCAGCAAACAACACACATAAATACTCAAAAACATACTCGGAGGCTCTAAATAAAAATCTGCCTAAGCAGCAGAGACCTCAAAAGTAGACATCCAAGCAACCTCCACCCTCAAACAAAAACCTCGTATCACATACTTCACAAAGCCAGTGTGCCAAGCAACCACAGCCCATAAGGCAAAACAACACACCCAATACACTAGTAATAGGTGACTCCATAGTCAGGCACACTGATGTCCCACTCACTAGACTGAACAAGGAGAAGGTTACTGTGAGCTGCCTGTCGGGTGCCAGGATCCGCCACATAGCACAAGCACTCAGGTCACTCCAAAACAAATACAAATATGACTCTGTTATTGTACATGTTGGCGTGAACGACCTGAGACGTACCTCCCTAGACTACATGAAAAGAGACATAGAGGAGCTCTCTGATCATGTAGCCCAGGCCGGTATGACCCTGACCCT
Organism: Protopterus annectens; assembly: GCF_019279795.1. Taxonomy (NCBI): domain Eukaryota; kingdom Metazoa; phylum Chordata; order Ceratodontiformes; family Protopteridae; genus Protopterus; species Protopterus annectens. The sequence continues at coordinate 1,109,180,100 of NC_056729.1, read as the reverse complement.
GAGTAGCATCTTGCCCTCACCAAGAATGGTGCCACAGTACGAGGAAAAAAATGATCAGTTTTAACAATTGGCCAAGCTATTGGTGTCATTCAAAGGGGATCCAGTGTCTGTCAGCCTGGGACGACATGCTCGACAAGCCATGCTGCTTCACCAGAGATGGCTTGCACCTGTCACCCTTAGGCTTTCGAATACTGGCCAAGGCTCTTGCCACCCCCATAGTGCCTTTTTTAGGCAAGGCTCAAAGGACAAACCCGCCTCCATAAAAAACACAGGAAACCAAAAACTAAGCGTAATGCTACTCAAAGCCAGAAGTCTAAACCTCAAAATGCACGCACTCGAGGCACTCCTTAGCATGGAGCAAATCGATATCTGTGCAGTAACAGAAACCTGGTTCAAAGCTCCAGAGAGCAGCCCAGCACTACCAGGCTACAACTCATATCATAACTTTCGGCCCCAGAACCCGGACCGAAATACAAAAGGAGGGGGCGTATCCATTTTCATAAAGGATACCCACACCTCCAGGTTAGTAGCACAACACGAGGCCTCAGAGACCATCCATGTGCAACTAACAGTGGGAAAGGCTGCTTTTCAGATCGTAGCCTGCTACAGACCACCTACCTTGTCTCAGGATCCCCACTCAGCATTCCTGACAACAACGGAAAATATAAAGTTCCTACCAAACACCATGATATTGGGAGATTTCAACTACCCGAACATTGAATGGGAGAATTACTGTAGTGCAAACTCCTTTGCCCAACGCTTCCTAGAGTTTATAAACTCTAATGCCCTGGAACAGCTGGTCACCGCTCCCACTAGTGGTGACAACATACTAGACCTGATCATCACCAACATGGGGGATCAGTGTTCCACACCGGAGGTAAACCCCTTGCTGGTGAGATCAGATCACAAACTAATCACACTGGACATCCACATCCTGACCCCACTCCCAGTCAAGGAAACCACTGTGAAAAACTTTTCAAAAGCAAACTTCACACTTCTCAAGACCGAGGTGGGAAGTTTCAAAGCCCCCTTGCTAAAAGATAATTTTACCCAAACCGCAGAATCCTTTAGAAGTGCATTCTATGAGCATCTACAGGGATGCATGGATTGAGCCATCCCAAGTAAAACCAAGACTCAATCCTCCAAAAAGAAGAAACCAGTCTGGTGGTCCCCGACCACAAATAAGTTATACAACAGAAGGAGGAAACTACTACATGATAGAGCAAAATCCCAAAAAGGAAAGGCATCACTGATCAATATTAGCAAGAAACTACAATCCCTCATAAAATCATCCAAGGCCAGTTTCAAAAGAAAAATTGCCAAAGACTCTAAATATAACCACAAAGCCTTCTTTTGCTATGTCAAAAACTTAGGTGGCAAGTCTCAAATATGCTCTGAGCTAGTGCAAAATGGCAAAAAATACACTGAACCAATTGACATTGCCAACATCCTGGCTGAAATGTTCAGTGCAAACTTCACCCCCCCCCCCACCCCCAAAAGGGCCCGTGTCCATCCCAGAAGAATGCAGAGCCCCAGACATCACGGGCATGCAAGTAAAAACAGCCCTCTCCAAAGCTAAGAACACAGCATCAGTGGGACTGGATGGTGTCCCAGGCTGTGTCTTACACGAGCTCCAAAAGGAACTAAACCCTCACCTAAATTCACTATTCAGTCTCAGCCTTACCACAGGCTATGTACCCAAAGAATGGCGTACAGCAACAGTCATCCCGCTCCACAAAGGTGGTGCCACAACAGAACCTGGGAACTATCGCCCTATGAGCCTTACTAGCCTGGTCTGCAAAGCTATGGAGCGAATCATCATGGAACTCATAAACAGAGACATTTGGAACCTCCAGACACTGGACCCTACCCAATTTGGCTTTGTTAAAGGCAGATCCTGCCTCCTAAACCTAGTTGACTTCTTTGAAACAGTTACCAAGGCCATAGGTGAAGGGAAGGTAGTCCACACAGCCTAACTGGATCTCGCTAAGGCCTTCGACACCATTCCCCACTCTGGCATCATAGACAAGCTCACCAGCTTGAACATTAACCCTTATGTCACGAAATGGGTGGCCAACTGGCTCACGGATAGAACACACATGGTCAGAGTTGTGGGTGCCATGTCCGACTCTAAACCAGTTACAAGTGGCATCCCACAGGGCTCGGTCCTGGGACCCCTCCTGTTCGGTATATACTTCTCTGAGGTACAGGCAAGCACGGGAGGACTATGGCTGACCAAGTTCACAGATGACTGCAAACTGGGGGCCATAATCAACTTTCCGGCTGACACAGATATCCTCCAGAAGGGTCTTACAGAGACAGATACCTGGTGTCAGAGCCATGGCTTCAAGCTGAATGCCAAAAAATGCATAGTCATCCCCTTTGGAAAAAACAATGTGCCCACGAATTACCACATAGGTGGTAATCCACTAGGTACGGAAAATTTAATTAGGGACCTGGGGACCCAGGTAGATAGCAACCTCTCCTTTGATAATCACATTGCCAAAGTGGTTAGAAATTCTTTCTATGTAACCCACCTAATCACGAAGGGGTTCACCTCTAGATGAAGAGATGTCATTGTGCCCCTCTACTTATCACTCATTAGGCCCATAGTAGAGTACAATGCCCCATTTGGTATGGACCTTACTCGACACCTGCAATAGCTGGAAAGACCACGGGAGTACCTCATCAAGAGGATCATGGGCCTCAAAGAGATGCCGTGTGCAGCTCGACTAAAGAAACTCCAGCTATACCCGGTTGCTTACAGCCTGCTCAGAGGTGATCTCTGCCTGACATATAAGGTCATGTCCAACCCTGAATTAATGGACATGCTCCACCTCAAGAAAACCAAATCTCTTAGAGCCACACGCTCTAGTAAATTAAACCTCTGCATAACAATAAACAGGACATGCTGAATGGATAGATTCCTGTCCCAGAGACTTCCCTCGCTCTGGAATAAAATCCCAGTCTATATTAGGCAGAGCCCCTCGCTGACTCTCTTCAAGAGAAATCTTGATGAGTGGATGGGAAATAGTAAATTTACCCCTGGGATCACTTCAGTGGCCCTGCTAGACAGAGGCCCAGGAAACTAATTTAAAAGGGGAGGCGAAAGCCAACACATTCTGGCTAGGCTTATAAATGCCCTTGGGCAGATAGCCTAGTACCTACCTATGAACCTGTAATACATCCATCAGACGCATGGACCAGGATATGTGCCTGCAAGTTGATGGCAGTGTGTGTTTCCCAGTCTACAGCGGGTTAGTTGAAGTCTCTCAGACAAGCTCCACGTGGGTTTACAGAGTGGTCCTAGCAGCAAGGAACTCGAAAAAGCGACTACCTTCTGGATTTAAGTATCTTTGCTTTTTTTCACTGAAAATAGCTTCTGCTGCTTACTTTGAACTAGCCTGAACTGTTTTTTTTACTGATTACTGCATTTATTTTAAAATCTGCACTTAAAGTTACATTTAGTCAAATTTAATCGAAAGTTTGCTTGTTTGTTTGTTTAATTTAACTGTGGAGGCTGCCCACTAAAGTGGGCTAGCCTGTGTAACTAATTTATCACTGTCTCTGCATTTTCTGTGTATTTCTACAAAAAACCCCAAAAAAATAATCCTTGTTTTCCCGCCTTTCTCGACTAGTTTAGACCAGTATACAGGCATTGCTGTATTCTGGGCTGTGGTGAAGTTCCTGTGTTGTCCATTACCTTACTTGGATAGAAGGAAGTTTCTTTGCTCACCAGTGGGAGTGGGGAGCTTTGAGCAGCCTACCTGTCCTTGGGGGAAGTGACCTCAGCACAAGAAGCTGTAGTAATTGGTTGTTTGAGACCATTCCTAGCTCTTTTGTAGTTCACTGCTTAAAATCCGCGTTTGCACAGCTTTTGCTGTGATGCATAGCGCAGCGCCGGTTAAACTTTTTCTGGCTCCTCCAAGTCTGCTCTTCAATTTTTCCCTTAGAACTGTTCTACTTGCAATCTAAACAGCCTATACTCTATCTGAAAAGCTCAGCACTTGCTCCTAAAGCATTTTTTATACAGATAAAGCACTCTTAAACAAAAGAAAGTACTTCATTCACCTAAATTCTGTTGAGTACCCATTCCCCTATAGGTCCTTTCTGACTCAGTTACACAGCAATCTTTTCACTATTTCTAGCATGTCAAGGGTCAGTTGCTGGCGCCTCTCCTGTTCAGCTGGTGAATCTAGAATCTTGAGGCAATGTTACAATTGCCTCATGTACACAGACAACCCTCTCCTCCTCCCAACAAATACAAATATATGAGAGATGCAACTATATAGCCAAACTGGAGGCTGAGCTCCCTCAATTCAGTACTGGCAAGACCAGTCAGGAGGAGAAGGTAACCACGCACACCACAAACCCAGTCTCACATAGAACTATCACAACTGCAAACCAAACACATAAACACACAAAAACATACTCGGAGGCACTGATTAAAAATCTACCAAAACAACAGAGGCCTCCAAAGCAGGCACCCAAGCAACCACCACCTCAAGACATAGCACATGCAACACATAGTTCACAAAGTCAGTGTGCTAAACAGTCACAGCCCTTAAGGCCAAACAACATGCCAGACACACTTGTAATAGGTGACTCCATAGTCAGACACACTGACGTCCCGCTCACCAGACTGAACAAGGAAAAGGTCACAGTAAGCTGCCTGTCGGGAGCTAGAATCCGCCACATAACATAAGCACTCAAGCACTCAGGACACTCCACAGCAAGTACAAATATGACTCAGTCATTGTACATGCCGGTGTGAACGACCTGAGATGTACCTCCCTGGACTACATGAAAAGAGACATAGAGAAGCTCTCTGATTATGTAGCCCAGGCCGGTATGACCCTGACCCTGAGCAGCATCTTACCCTCACCAAGAATGATGCCACAGTACAAAGACAAAATGATCAGTTTTAACAATTGGCTTAATTACTGGTGTCATTCTAAGGGGATCCAATGTCTGTCTGCTTGGGATGACATGCTTGACAAGCCACGCTGCTTCACCAGGGATGGCTTGCACCTGTCACCCTGGGCTTTCGGATATTGGCCAAGGCTCTTGCCACCCCATAGTGCCTTTTTAGGCAAGGCTCAAATGACAAACCTACCTCCCTAGAAAACAAGTGGAAAAAAACTAAGGGTAATGCTGCTCAATGCCAGAAGTCTAAACCTCAAGATGCACGCCCTCGAAGCCCTCCTCAGTATGGAGAACATCGATGTCTGTGCAGTGACTGAAACCTGGTTCAAGGCTCCTGAGGGCACCCCAGCACTATCAGGTTTTACCTCATATCATGCTTTACTCCCCCAAAACTTGGACCGAACCTCAAAAGGAGGGGAGTATCCATTTTCATCAAAGATACCCACACCTCCAGGTTAGTGGCAATGCACGAAGCATCGGAGACTATCCAGGTGCAACTAACCATAGGCAAAACTGTCTTACAGTTTGTAGCATGCTACAGACCACCCTCTCAAACTCAGGAACCCCACACAGCCTTCCTGAAGACACTGGAGAGTATGAATGTCTCTCCAAATACCATTATTTTGGGAGACTTCAACTACCCAAACATAGACTGGGAACATTACTCAAGCCCCAACACCCTAGCCCAAAGGTTCCTAGAATTCATAAACTCAAATGCAATGGAACAACTAGTCACCATTCCCACAAGAGGAGACAATATACTAGACCTGATCATCACAAACATGGGGACAAAATGCTCCACACCGGAAGTATATCCCTCTTTGGTAAGATCAGACCATAAATTAATCTCACTGGAAATCCACATCCCGCCCCCACCCCTTGCACAAAAGACTACAGTGAAGAACTTCTCAAAAGCAAACTTCACACTTCTTAAAACTGAAGTGGTATCCTTCAAGGCCCCTGGGCCAGTGGAAACCACAACCCACACTGCTGAATCCTTTGCAAATGCCTTCTATGGGCACCTTCAAGAATGCATGGATCATGCAATCCCAAATAAAACCAAGACCCATTCCCCCAAAGGCAGAAACCAGTCTGGTGGACCCCAGCCATAAACAAACTTTACAACAGGAGGAGGAGGAAGCTACTACATGACAGAGCAAAATCCCTAAAAGGGAAGGCATCTCTGATCAGTACTAGCAAAAAACTACGATCACTCATAAAATCATCCAAGGCCAACTTTGAGAGAAAAATTGCCAAGGACTCCAAAGATAACCACAAGGCCTTCTTTAGCTATGTTAGAAACCTGGGTGGAAACTCCCAGATATGCTCAGAGTTAGTCCAAAATGACACAAAATACACTGAACCCACTGACATTGCCAACATTCTGGCAGACAGGTTCAGTGCAAATTTCCCCCCCCCCAAAAGGAGGAATAACTACCCCAGCACAGTGTAGCCTCCTAACATCTCAGATGCCCAGGTGAAAACAGCCCTCTCTAAAGCTAAAACACAGCATCAATGGGACTGGATGGTGTCCCAGGCTGTGTGCTACATGAACTCCAAGAGGAACTAAACCCACACATAAGGCTGCTGTTTAATCTTAGCCTTACCACAGGATATGTACCCAAAGAGTGGCGTACAGCAACAGTGGTCCCACTTCACAAAGGTGGTGCCACAACAGACCCTGGAAATTACCGCCCATAAGCTTGACGAGCCTGATCTGCAAAGCTATGGAAAGGATCATTATGGAACTCATAAACAAAGACATTGGGGACCTACAGACATTGGATCCTACCCAATTTGGCTTTGTCAAGGGCAGATCCTGCCTTTTGAACTTAGTTGACTTTTTGAAACAGTCACTAAGGCCATTAATGAGGGTAAGGCAGTTCACACAGCCTACCTTGACCTTGCAAAAGCCTTTGACACAATACCCCACTCGGGCATCATAGACAAACTCACCAGCTTAAATGTAAACCCATATGTCACAAGATGGGTTGCAAACTGCCTCAAGGACAGAACCCACAGGGTCAGAGTTGCTGAAGCTATGTCAGACTCTAAGCCAGTCACAAGCGGTGTCCCACAGGGCTCAGTCCTGGGACCCCTCTTGTTCCGCATTTATTTTTCCGAGGTACAGGCAAACATAGGAGGATTGTGGCTGACAAAGTTCACAGATGACTGCAAACTGGGCGCCATAATTGATACTCCAGCGGACACAAACATCCTTCAGAGAGGCCTCATAGAAATGGATAATTGGTGCCAGAGCCATGGCCTTAAGCTGAACGCCAAAAATGTATAGTCATACCTTTTGGAAAAACAAGGTACCGACAAATTACCACATAGGCAGTAATCCATTAAG